>NC_088910.1:62250530-62518030 GCF_963576675.1 Euphorbia lathyris | reverse complement strand
AGACAGAATTGAAAAAGAAAAACCCCTAAACCTACAAAGCAATCATCATCGATGGTGAAAATGTATTTCTTTTTGGAAACCATGTAACGAAAACAGCAACAAGCAGAGTCTTTGAAAGAGATGCACGAAGCCTTAGGACCAAGGATCTTATTAATGTCATTCCTGTTGTAAAGTTCATAATCAAAACAATCCGGAACAGAGATAGTCTTCGATGGATCACCATCTTGGATGATGATTAGATGGTAACGCTCAAAGAGAGGCCTCCACATCTCTAAGAAATCCAAATTTCTAATCGTGGGTATAACTATGTCAAGCTCATCCTTCAATAATTCACAAGAATATTATGGAAATGTGAATTGTGAGAGCAGATGATATGGGGAAGATGAAGAGTGAAATGGTGGAAAATTACATTTTGTAATTGTAATAGAGAAGCATCTGCGACAAAAACTACTTCTATTTCTATGGCAGATATGATAAAAATGGAGGAAATTGAAATAAAACGGTTACAGATAAAGGAAGAGGCAAGACCACGTGTATAAGCTAAAAACATACTGGAAAACTTATCTGTTTTGTGTTTCCTCTCTAAAATTTTGAATACTTCAATAATCTTAAAATTGCTAACGAAATCGAACTCATCACACATAGCGAAGAAAACGTTGAGAAAGATGAACTGAAATAAGAGTATTCTTATCAAAAGTGGATGAAAATATTTAATTTAGTAAAATGAAAAGAAAATGTGTAAAATATATTAATAAATCACTTATTAGCCCAAAAAGAAAAGGTTTAAACTAGTGTATTCAAGAGAAAGGGAGGGCAATGAAAGAAGAAGCAGATGATGTGTTTGATGGAGGGAGAGAGAGTGAATGATGGTTGTAAATGTGATAATTGGAATAGAGTTGAATGAAAAAGGTAAGGTTGCAGTAATTAATTAGTGATAGAAAAGGTGATTAAGATTAAGTAATGAGTTAGTCAAATCAAGGTAATGATTAGTCCTTAAAGGAAAAAGAAAAAGAAAAAGAAAAAGGTAGTTAAAAATATTAGGTATTGAAAGAAATTCGTATCCGAAGCCCTGTTGTTGGGTAGGACCCTACCAAAAAAGCCTTACTTCATTCATGCATTGCAATGCAATGCACCACAACCCCCACCCCCACCCCCAGAACTCAAAGGACTCTGTCTGTCAATAAGAGTTTAGTCTCTTCACGCTTTTAACTTTGACAGTGATAGCTTTTCTTTTCTTTTCTATTTATTTTTTAAATCATCATCATTTTCTTACTTACTATCCTATATCATATCATATTATTCTCCCTTTCTACCTACTTCCCATCCATCATACAATTACTTAACCAAATTAATATAAGATGTAACCATAACCTTGTTAATTTCTGTTGCAATCTACCTATTTCTGTAACATTTACAACTTGATATCATCAAGATGACATCATCCGGACCTTTTATTATTCTTTATGCTTTTCCCTCTATAGATCCATGGCTAGGCTACGTCTGTATATATATTCCTCCTGATTTTTGTAATATTTTGGAGGTAAACCTAAGATAAGGCAGATGGCATATTAATTTACATAGGCAACATGAAATAGGTGTTGATGTGAATTTTACTTTTGGTTTAAGATACCAAAATAATGATCTCCCTAATAATTTGTTGAATGTCAAAAGGCATCTTAAAAACTTGTGGCCTTTATTAAAAAAGAGAATAGCCATATGATATATACCCAGCTGTGCTCAAATAAAACAAAAGAGTCTAATTCCCCTCCAAGAATTTATCTATGTAAATAGGCTTAGGCTTAGGCTTGTTGGATGCATATTTTCACATGTCCACACACATAAGATATAAGATATAAGATTGTTTGATGTTGATACTTCTACTTTCATTTCTATATGGATTTTATCCCATTCTCAATCAGAACATATATATTTAATAGGATGAAGTAAAATCTTGTAACTACATCCCACTATATGTTCTTTCATTTAAAAGCATTCTAAATCAATATATATAAAGAAATAAGTATTCATTGTCATATAACTAATCCAATTAATAGTTATTGCTCACCGACAGCTTTTATTATTATCTTTGACACTCTTACATGTGAATATCTTTGAATGTAACATGTATAATATAATTATGTACTGAACTTCTATTATATATCACTCGGTCACAAGAGACCGTGATACAATGTCAAAGAACTACTTAAACTAAAAAGTTAAACTAATAGTTAAAGGTCAAATAACATTGAGATGATATCAAAACATCTTATACCAAATGATCGATAGTTCAAATTTTAAAAACTCTAATTTATTAAAAACAATTTAATACAAATTTCAATCTCATAAAACATTTACATAAGAGGATGTGTCATAAACTAACATAAAAAGCTATTATTAGACCATAAGTAGAAGCTTAACCTTTTTGTTCAAAGCGGTTGCTTATCATAAATAACTAAAATTCCAATACACTTCGAGCATCTCCAACAACCTTTTAGTTGGGCTCTTAAGTTAAAATTTGAGGAGAGTGAGTTAAAAATCAACTCCAACAGCCTCTTAGCGACTCCTCAAATCACTAAGAATCTTCTCATCATCTCTATTATTGAGGAGTCTCTCTCCGTTCTTAGTCTCATCCTTATTTGATTTTTTATTAATAATTTATTATTGATGAGTCTCTCTCCCCCTTACTATTGGTAAATACAATAATACTTAATAATTTTAACGATAAAATAATAAATAAGAAGTAGATATGTGGAGCATTGTGGAGATAATATGTATCAGTCACTCCTCAAATTATTAAGAGTCAATTATCTATATTATTTTTACAGAGTGGATGAAGAGTTTTTTGAGATGCTATTAATAATTGAGTTCATGCTTTTTTTTCTTAAACAATAAGTTGTGTTTATTATATATCAATTGAATTGATATTAAAACGGATAATGGAGAATACACTAGGCTAGCGTCAGAGTTAGCTTTATGGAATTGAGAAAAAAATTTCAAAGTCCAACCTATTAAGGGATGAACAAACTTTTTTTTAGTCTCAAGCACTCTAAAACTTCATTGTTTTAGCGTGCTGAATATTAAGAAATTAAAATTGCTCAGTCTAGAAAGACTAATATCTTTAATATTTTATAAATCTAATCCTAATTTCTTATAAATTATACAACTTTTATCTTTTTATTTATAATTATGAATTTCTTATAATTTTCATAAAGTAAGATTTGTTGAAACACCTTTTCACATGATTTTGATTTGACAAAATTATTTAAGTAATGATGAAAATATTCTATACACATTAAATTTAAATGCTTTGATTTATTACACTAATGTGTTTGTTCAATGTTGAGTTTAATTGTTTACAAGACATTAAGATTAAAAAGCCCAAAGGCCCTTAAAGTGAAAGTCAAGCCCAAGTCAACACATCAAGACCATTCGGTCCAAGAGTTCAAAACGAAGCCGTATCAAGTAAAACGACGACTCAGCGAAAGAAGGATCGAGAAGCCTTCGAAGCAAAAGCTTCAAGCGGAAGCTGCTGAGTTGGACGACAATGCAGTCTGGACAGCGGCAGACAACGATCAACTTCCAGACAAAGTAATTCTACTTTGGGTAAAGTTCAGAGGGCGCAGGAAGATGTCTCGTGGACTTTGCCTTAAATGTCGAAACATTCTGTTTCAAGGACGAAAAGCTGCCGTGGACAGAAGATGCGTGAATCCTATTGGCCAACGACGCTGAGCACGCCTAGAGTGACAACGACAGGAAGCCGTTTCCCTCCAACGGTTATTTCGAAATTCGAAATGACCAGGTGCCTCAAGTGTCACTATATAAAGGCCATCCATTTGCTTCAATCGATGCAGATCTTCAATTAGTCGAAACGCTGACCAAATTCATACTTGAAGTTTCTGTGAGAAAAGCAAAGAAAATACCTTACACCAATTTCTATATTATTGTGTAAAAGTATAGAGTGATTTTCAATCATCTAAAGCGTCTTAGCAATTGTTGTTTAGGCCAAACACTTTATCATTTCTAGAAGAATAGAAAGGAGGGGCTGAGTACTCGGTTATAGTACTCAGCGGTAGATATAGGAGTGAGTAGAGGTATAGAGGAAGGTACTCCTGTTATACTCAGCTTCTATCTGTAAAAGGTTTCGTGCTCTACCTTTAAAGAGCTCAGTAGAGAATTCAAAAAGCTCGGAACGAGTTCCAGGGACTGGACGTAGGCGGAGAGGCCGAACCAGGATAAGTCTGCTGAGTAATATCTTTCTAACCCTTAAACTCCTTTAATATATATTGCTTGTTATAAAACTGACTAAGTAAAGAACTCACGCTGAGTTAAGTCTACTAAGAAGCTGAGTTCAGGGATAGACTCTAAGTGTTATTTCCTGACTCAAGTAAAGAAGCAGACTTAGTCACAAGTTGACTAAGCTTGTGTCTTGAATCTACTTAGTGACGCTGTGTAAACCTTTTCATAAGAAAAGAAGTCAGCTTTAACGGACAAAATTTTAAATAGTTCCTATCCCCCCCCTTGGAACTAACTTGTCACGTTATAAGGGACCAACAAGATTTAGTTCAAAATAAAGTTTTTTTGAGAAAATTTGATTCACGAAAAAAAATAGTTCAAATGGGTTAAAAAAGATAAAGAGAACACCGCAAGTAATTAATGATAATAACATAATTGTATTAAAATATATATTTTAACCAACTCATCTACCTTAAGCTATTATAATAATGCTACCAATACACAAACATGAACTAAAATTAACCGGGCCGGGGCTATCAACTACCGAAATGGTATTACTCAAGGTGGAGCCAGCAACTAGGGGGCCCAGAGGCTCCGCCCCTGATCATGTGAAGCAAGCCAAATCATATGGAACAATGAAAACCTTCAGATTAAACTATGTTGAAATGAATAATTATCAGGGCACGTTGATTAATAAGACGCATTCCAAATCCACTTTGGAATATGATCCTTGATTCACGTCTATAATTCATTATTACAGTTTCGGCATATTACAAACTGTCGAAATTACATCCGCCATCCAAGAGTTAGCATCTATCCTAAAAAAATACAGGGCGCACACCTTGAACCAACTACCGAGATTTACCTTAGTACCCTATAAATAGACAGCGGTGTCACATGAAAGTACATACACACATCTATTGTGATTCGTACTTAATTACTTAGTGCTCACCTTAGTAAATATGTCCCTAATATCTACTTCTCTGAAAACTTCCCGAGTGTTTGGGAAACTCACCTCTCAATTTTTTCCGAGCTTAATTGAGAAATTCTTACGAGTGCTTAAGAACCTACACTTTTTTCTATGAGCTAGTGAGAACCTAACAGATTCAAGCTACACACTTAATTTTTCTTAGAAAAATGGTAAAATGATAAATATGAAACTACCCACTCTCTTTTCTTTTATATCACTAAAAGGAAATGAAGAAAAGCTTTCAACAACAATGCATGATTATATCTTCAACAACAACAATGTAGGATTATTTCTTCAACACAATTTTTCGGCTATTTTCCTTGATCTTCTAAATGAGAATGTCTCTTCTATTTATAGGCAAATGAAGAGTGGTGATGTAGCATCTTTTTCAGGGACTAAAAGTGTAATTCAGATTCCACACTTTATCTGAAAAATATCAGTTTTGGTCACTGCAAACCTTTATAATTAATTCAGCCAAAAGAGACGAAAGAAAGAGTTGACTTTTATATATTAGCTTGTGCTTTAGTACATACATTAGCATATACTTTAGTGCATACATTAGCATATACTTTAGTGCGAGCCCGAACATTTTAATATGCTAAATTAATAATCAACTCTTAAATAAATAAATATACTTTATAAATGAAGGAGTTAATTAAACACATTTATTCAATGTTCAACTCTTGGCCTAAATATACATACATATACTATTAATAATATTATACCAAAGATATACTAAATGTATCTTATAAAAAAATACTAAATGTACCATTTAGTCCTTTATATTTTTTTTTGAAATAATTTAGTCCTTTATATTTGGTTTAATATTGTTGCTAACTTTCTGCAAGAAAAAGATTGGCCGCATCTCGACGCATCGCTCAAGTCAATTCTAATTTTAAAAGTGATGGTAAAGAAATAACCTAAATAGTGAATAGTATTGCACAAGAGAATAATTTGTGTAAGATGTACGAATTTGAGGAGTGTGACTTTTTATATAGAAATTATAAGTCCTATCATTTATTAAAGAGATATGAATCTATCTATTTTAAAAGGTAATTGAAATTGGGAAAAATTATAAAATTGGGTCAAATGAGAGACTTATTTACATATTTAATCCATTTATCCAACCTACTACATATCTAGATTATTTTTACGTGACTTTCTCAAAATACCCCAACATTTCATCTTCCCCCTTCCCATTCCGTTTCCTTGCACGGTTTCTCTCCCCTTCCCAGACCTTTGATCTTCCTCTCTTCCTTTATATTGCGAAATCTGCACTATTTTCTTCATCACCATGCCTTTCTCTTCTTCCTCTCTTCATCTTTTGATTCTTCATCTTCCTATTATTAGAAAATTAAACCATGGTTCTTCATCTTCATGTTTTTTCTCGTCTCATGGTTTCTTTCTTCTTGTGCGGATTGAAGAAATCGTTATTCAACGTTTTTTTCATTATTTTTCTGCGTTTTATTATATGGTTATTGACGATTTTAATGGTAAAAGGCGGAAAAAAATGTAAGTATCTACTGTTTTCTCTTCGTTTTTCCAGAAATCATTTCGCGAAATGGACTTTTACGAAGGTCTACGAGGAAAAGAGGCTGAAAAGGGACGATTTTACTTCGGGAAACCAGATTTCGCGAAGTCTGCGAAGAGAAATGTTCATGATTTTTACCTTCACAGACTTCACGTAATTTGGTTTCGCGAAGTAAAATCATTATTTTTCTGTTACATTTTCTTCGCATAATCTTCTTTTGCGAAGCCAAAGCGTCCTTTTTCTTCCTAACACGATTTAATTTTTGTAAAGGTAGTTGAATACATAACATCCCTTTCAAGAAGACGGTGTACTGGGATGCAGAGGATGTGTGAACCTGCTGATTTTTCTTGGATTCTTTTTTGAAACATGGAGAAATTTCCATCAAGATTGGTCACATTGACTTTGAAATGATAGTGTTATGATTTTAATGTTGTTATTGTTGCAACCTTGTTGTAAATTTTGATAATGTTATGATTTTAATGTTAGAATTATTATTGCACCCTTATTGTTATGCCTTTTTTGTTATATACCACTTCGCAGATTTCGCAATATGCGAAGTCTGCGAAGATAATACTGCTTAAAAACATGTATTTTTACTTCGTATATTGTGAAATCTGCGAAAATGAAAGTGATTCTGCGAATTACTATTGTCTTCGCATGCTTCGCATATTGCAAAATCTGCGAATTAAAATCATCTACTGAACCAAACATTATCTTCGCATACTTTGCATATTGCGAAATATGCGAAGTCAGAAGGAAGAGAGAAAGAAGAAAGACTAAAAAATTTCTAAGTGATATGTAGTAGGTTGGGTAAATAGGTCTCCCATTTGACCAAATTTTATAATTTTCCCTTGAAATTGTCAAAGATTTTTAATTAGTGTAGGATTTGGTACCCTAATAAGGAAGGAGTGCTCTTCTAAAAAACCAACCGAGTATCCGCTCTTAGCTAGAAGGATCTAGTTAATCATAGTGGAAGCCGAAGCTTAAGACATGTTTGGTTACTTGCTGTTTACTGTTTCTACTTGCTGGTTGCTGTTACAGTTTGCTGTTTGTCTTTGAAAAAAACTGTTTTTCCAAAAAACAGAGATTCTCAGTTTTAGTAAAAAGCTACTTTTCAGTAGTAAAAGACAAACATGAGGTATATAATCAAACACCTAAAATTCTATCTTTAAAGTGAAAAGACAAATAAGATGTTCAAAGTAGGTAACCAAACACCCCTAATGTCTTAACCTGAATCTAAATATTTTTTATAATATAAATGGATTAAAAAGTAAAATCAGTTAAAAATGAAGCATCCCTGCCTGGAACCGGCAGAGAAGCGTGAGTTTAGAGTATATAATATGATAGGAAAAGGTGGGAGTAGCATATATTATATTATATGGTGGGTGGAATAATTGAGAAGAGTAATGCATATTCCACGTTTCGAAAGAGGACATACTTCTATATATAAGCTGAAGGAATCCAAACATTGTTTTTAATTTACTACACATTTAGGGAAAGAAGATAAATATGAATTGTCACAACACATTACTCCTTCGTAACACATATTCCTCTATCAATTATTAACTCGATGCTTCGCATGTGATCTATTTCTTTTACCTTTTTCTTTTTTCCATTTTCACTTGATGTCAATCAAATTTTAATTTTTACATATAATTTAAACGAAAATCATATATGAATTATATGGCGCACACATGTACCAAATAATCTTATTATAAGGAAATGGGATATATTTTCTTTTAGGGAAATTCCAATATTTATTTACCAGAATTCATATATATTGCTGTTAGCGATATTTTCGAATAATTTTAATGTCATCATTATCACGTATGGCTTGGGTGTAGGCGTATAAGAGAAATTAATTCTCAATCAATATGGTCGGTTAAGTTTATAGATTGTGCACGTCAAATCTTGAAATCTAATCGAAACGATTGACGAGGGACGTAAGGATTGAGAATGTCTCTCTTGGGTTCCTAGCGCCATTATAATTTTTTTGCTAGATTAGTTAAAGTTATTGCAAATAAGCTATTGCGAGAACGAAAGCCTAAAATAAAATTTAGGATGTTGGGAATGAGTGTGTGTAAGAATCGGAGTCAGATTCGAACTTTAAGGGTCTGGAAACGTAAAAACAATATCACTGGACAAAATGTATAAAACCTAGGGAGATTATGTAAATGATTTGGGGTCCGAAGAATGGCTTGTAAAACGAGTTTCCAGACACGAAACGAAAGGCTAAAATCAAGGTTAGAATATTAGGAACAAGTTTGTTGTATCAGACATACAAAATCGAATAGATGTTATATATTAAATTAATATCCACAAGAAAGCTAATTTTGGCGGGATGTTGCTTGAACTAATTCATTTAAAAATATCTCTAACCATGATTTGAATATAGATGAAATAAGTACACATAATTGGTCATAAAAATATTTTAATATTTATATATTATTAGATATAACTTAAAAAAAAAAGCGAAAATATTTTATTGACAACATATAAATATTTAGTTATAACACTTTCATAACAAAATTATGGTCATTGAAACTAACTAAGTGCATAAAATTATTATGCCTATTTTTTTTAATTCATATAATCGTCAGAAGCGGCCTCTTGCCAAATAAATTGGTAGGGGAAGGCTTGCCCCCAGTACACCCTTGTGGTGGGATCCCTCCCCGGACCCTCGCTTAGCGGGGACGCGTAGTGCGACCGGGCCGCTAAAAAAAAATCGTCAAATATCTGGCACAATAATTAAGCTCGTACCTATTATATATGCTTTAGGTCCATGAACTAAACTAGACCACTTAACAGACTAATGCATGATAGCTCATAATTTATAATATTATACATGTTAAGCCCAAAATATGGATTTTAATCCAACATCTTAGACAAAATAGTCGAAAGTTCGAATTCTAATAAGTCTATTTATTAGTAAAATTTCAACACATGGTAAGATGAACTTGTGTTGAACACACTTTAATTCCAGGACATTAACGCGAGGGAGTATGTCAGGATAATAATAAAATTTATTTTGGATCTTAACTATCACTTTAAGTGCTTTTGGTTAAAATGTGTTCGTAGTATAGTATCAAACTTCATAAACTAAATGGCCAAAGGTTCAAATCCTCACAATCTCGAAATTTTAATACAAGGTACAAAAATGATATATTTTACTTACTTCAAGTCAATGAGATATTAATTATAATAAAATATATATTATATGACTATGATCATAATCTTTTTGTTTAATTCGTTGTTAACATTAATGTTGGTTTGTTAATATTAGTGTTCATTTGGCAATTTTTTCTAAATTTGTATGATTATTTATGTTAGTTTAGTTAGATGGCATATATATGTAGATTGTGGAGAAGTTTATGAATGTGAAGAGGTAAGGGTGATCCGATTGGGTCATGGTTCCCCACATTTGACCCTTTAATTCTCGGAGAGTCATACCACTTGAGAGTTTATTGTCCTATTTCTGCAAATGCTCCCCCTTTAGACATGACTCCACCTTTGATCTCATGTCTAGTCACTTCTATCTATCCATATTTTTCTTGAATTGACTACCACCTTTCTTCTCTCTCTCCCCAAATTATCTGGAAAAGATAAAGAAAATGATATAACTCTATGTATTTCTAATTAGTCTTCCACAACAATTATTATATATTTGAAATGTAAAATGTGCTCTTCAGATTAATATATATATATATATATAAAGTATTTGATCAAGTGCACTACATATATGGTTTCTCACAATTACGTATATTTACACTTTTAATTAACATACAATATTATACTAAAACTATGATATTAATAGTGTAGGATTAATTATTTCTTAAGCCAAATCCAAAAGTATAACTGAGTGAATATATCTGAGTCAAGAGGAGGATACATATATATGTGGATGGACCCTAGCCACATATATATATATATAAAATGAAAAATAAGAAAGAAAATAATTAAAAAGGATCTGTTTGAAGTTGAAGTCTAAAATTGCCAAATGTCATCCATGTTCCATAAAGCATCAGGCATGTCATCATCATAGGAGCAATTGGGTTGTGGCATCTGGAATTGAGATGTGGAATAATCAAAAGAAGCAAATTGAGGCATTGCAGCTGGATTGAATCCATCAATGTCCATATCATACCCACTGCTGCACTCTGCATACAAATTACTTTGATCATTAACAAGTAGGCTGTTGTACAGTGCATCATCCATAACAGCTGCTTCAATATTTTGAAGAGTTTGATCAGGCTGGTTTGAAACGGGCTGAGATTCTGTGGACATAACTGTGCTACAGCTAGTGAATGAAGTTGAATATTGATGATCATGATTTGGCATTGGAAATTTATTGCTTTGATGGGGAATTAACGATTCTGATGAGATTGAAGGAAGTGCGAAATTAGGTAGTGATGAAGAAGAAGAAGAAGAATCATGGGTTTGTTCGACTTTTTGAAGCAATCTTGGCATCCAGAAACACCTAACAGCATCCATGAATTTCTTGCTGTTTGATTCAATGTTTAATTGACGGGCTTGCCTTTGCACTCTTGTTCTCCAGTAGTTCTTTATTTCATTGTCTGTTCTTCCAGGAAGATGCTGTGCAATTTTTGACCATCTGTAATCGTTACAAACTAATACTATTAAGAACTCAAATTTAAAAAAAAAAAAAAAAAAAAAAGAAAATATACCTGTTGCCCCACTTGGAGTGCAATTCAAGAATCAAGAGCTGTTCTTGAGGAGTAAGATTGCCACGCTTAATGTCAGGTTTAAGATAATTAAGCCATCTTAATCTGCAACTCTTTCCAGTTCTTTTGAGCCCTGAAAAGAATTGATTGTTATAAGTTTGTTTTTGTAATTTGGAATAATTAATTAAGGAAAAGGATAGGTAGGTACCAGCATATTTGGCTAACATGTTCCAACGACCTTCACCATGACGAGCAATGTAATGAGTAAGCAAAGTATCTTCTTCAAGAGTCCATGGTCCTCTTCTTAGCTCGCTTTCTTCTTCTTCTTCTTTCGAACTGCACATTCTCTTTGAGTTCATTCTACACACAAGAACAACTAGGAAGGAACTATTCTGATATGCTCAGATTTATAGACCCAAAAAGGCCAATGCTCTATTTATTTATTATTTAATTTGAATACCCACAAAAAACAAGAATAATGATTTCTTCACCACACATGCTCTCCCCTTTATATATGCAAATTGAACTAAATTTTTTGATGGCAAATCATATAGCTAGCTAGGTCCCACTTACTGTGGGTCCTACTTGGGGCAGCTATATATTATTTATTATTTTATGAGTTGAAGTTGGAACATTCAAAGGTATTTTTATTTTCTTTTCAAAACATCAATCAGGAAAGAAAGAAGCAAATCTCCATGATCATGCAAGTACAAACTGGGTCCTGTTCCTTTATATGCCACCTACTGTACATACCATTATTTTCTACACTACCAAATTTGCATTCTCAGCCCTTTTTCTTTCTCTATTTTCTTTATTTTGTTAACTAACTTCTTATATTTCAATTTCAAATTGAGCTCCTAATTACATGTGAAAACCACTTGATTTTCCAAATCAAATTATCCTTTCTTTTACATTTTGAAATGAGATTTTATACTATTATTTAAGTCATGATATCTGATAAATATTGTATATTTCTGGTGACCGAATGTCGGGTTCTTTCATCAAATCTGATTGCTTCATGTAAAATGAAGGAAATGTCGGTTAACCATGAGGGACTCTCTGATGATAGTTAATTTGTTATGTTTCTTCAAAACAGATAGAGCAAATAGACTAGTGTATATAAAAATACCTTAATGCTCCATAGATCTTATTTTATGAGAACTTTTATTATACATTTGGTGCAATACACCTAATCAAATGAAAATAGAGATATATTTCATTTGGAGATGATTGATGTTAAGAATAAAATTTGATAAATAGTTCCAATTGATTGGTAGGGTGTATTGCATCACAACTATAATAGAATTTCTTATACCTTTTATATATCATAGTCGAGATTAAAGGACTTCACTTCTATTTAAAAACTAATGTCCTAATTAGAACCCACACTACCTCTCTAGAAATCTTTCACCAAGGGATGTATATGGTACAACACCAGCATAAGATCTAGATCTTTTAACATCTGGGTTTGGGTCATCCGACTCAACATCCATTCACAGTTATCAATATCAAACATACGAAAAAAACTTATAGTTAAATTGTTTCGTTGACGGTTATCAATATCAAACATACAAAAAGCTGCTTTTAAATTTTTAAATTCTGATTATATATGCACATAGAATGAGTAAATTTTTTTTATTCAAGTTTGATTTCAACAGTTAACTTGTTAATGACTAAAATATTAACGTATATAATTGATCGAATTGACTGTTAAATTAAATTAAATTAAAAAATTGGTTCCATAAAAAAAATGTCGGCATATATTATCCTAGATAGTGAAGGTAATTGTAGCATTGATTATGCATCAATTTAATTTGTCATTTTCACACAAAATGTAATAATAAAATAATAAAATGAATATGTGGGTTCGTTTTCTGATTATTTTTTCCAGAATACAGTATTAATATATAGATTCACTTTATATAAAAGAAACGTGATTGACTAAACAAAATATATTATAAGATAAAACACCAAGAAACGTGGAATGATTACAGCGATTCTAAATTAGTAGTAGTAGCAGCTACTGCGAAAGAACTCTTTGTTCAAAATGATGAACCAATGAAATAAAAGCATCAATTATTAGTGATGTATTGGAGAAAAAATTACAGTATTTATGCTGTTCCACCAAAGCTAAATAATGACAGATCAGATGGAGTTGGTTATATTCAAAATATTCATAAAGCAATATTAGATTTTGACTGAATAACTATTTCAATTAATGTTAATTTCCACAATGACATGACTGAAAAATGTGATATGATAATGATAATATATAGGTAGGGAAGGGCGGCCAATGGGATGGCGACACTTTTCACAAACTAATAAGGGCGTCAAGTCAACACATACATGTAGAAGGAGTTCAAGCTCATTCATCTCCATCTGGGCACCTACCTTAACAAGCCCATCCTATCATATCATACACCATCAATTTTTTTTTCTATAACTGTGCAACAAAATGCTCACCTTGCATTACACACATCAGGAATAAATTGCATTCATGCCCACTATTTCTATTCTTATTAACATCATTAAATCTAATATAAAAGTTAAAAGTTACTCAATTTTAACACTCTAATAGCAATTCTAGGTCTGGTCCAAGAGTTCGATCACTAACTCGTTCTTCAAAAAATAGCATGCGATGAAATGGGGCTCTAGGTGATGCCAGTCATTCAGATTGTCAAAAAAGTACTATAACATAATGTAAAATTTGTGTTAAAAAGAGAGAAAAGTACAATTTTTATAAAAATCCCAAAGGATGAATTACCTTGTTGTCCCTAAGTGAGACGATGGTTGTAAGTCGATGTGGAGGGTAACGAGACTTCTAGATCCCTAGAGGTACAAACCTCTTTCATGGTCACAGGCTCATTCGGGCTTGAGCCTTTAATATATTAGGTCTGTAAAGCAGGTTCGTTTCTCATTTGTGTCTTTCTTATGCATCTTCCCTTTGCCTTCTGTTTTTTGTTTGTTTGTTGAATATTAAGCTATAGTTTGGGTTCATTTAGCCGTAGACAGTGTTCTAAAAATCGGCCAAAGCAACTGTCTAGGCGGGGATTTTTAGAACACCGTCCTGATTTCCACTAGACGGCATAAATCGGTTAACCGATTTGTAGTCTCCTAGGCGGTTCTAGACGGCTTTTAAAAAAAATTGGTCCTTAAATTTTATGTCAATTTTTTTAATTTAAAAAATATTAAATAGTAAAAAAAAATAAAAAACCCCTAAACTATTAAATTTATTTTTAAGAATATTAATTTTATTTTATTTTAACATATTTTATTATAAATGTTATTTTTTAAGGACATTAATGTAAATAATATTAAAATATATATGTTTTTCTATCCTAAATATTTTATATTATTATTCATATATTAATTATATTTATATAATACTTTATTTAATAAAAAATAAAAATACAAAAAATTTCTTTACTCTTATTTTCTTTCTTAGGATAAAACGATATAAGAAATTTGAATGGAGATATAGATGGTGGGGGGCCTATACATAAGATTTAAGTTATGAAAAAGATGAAATGAAATAAGAGAAACAATAATTGAAGGTGAGAAGGCATTACATTACATTACATTACCCACGGGGGTTATGTAGTTGTACAAGTAAAAGATGGTTCTTGAATAGATAAGATGATATACCTTTCATTTCTTTCTATTTTTAGATGATGGCTTTGTCATTTTTCCATTTTTGAATATAAATGCTAAAGCTACTTACTTGTTATTTTCAATTCATATGATACGTTCATTCCAACATTTATTATTGTCACCAAAATTCATCATTCTTGTCTGCAACTGCAATATATTATTATTATTGGATATAGATGTGCATGCTTACATATATTGCATCTCATTCAATTCTGCTTTTATATTACCAGACAAACGAATAAATTATGTGCTTTTTTCTTCTTCTATATCTAATATTATATAATGCACACCGTAAAATAATACTATTAATACTTACCTTACGTTACGTATGTATGTGGTAAAACATTTATAATATCAGTATTATCTTCTTACTCTTGAATAAATTTAAAACCAAACATAATTGATGATTTAGGTCAAAACATTCTTTTTATAGTAAGTGACTTGTGCAAATTAAAAACAGTATAAATCTAATCAGAAACTTTATAATTGTATACGCTCCTTGGTATACAATTCGATGAATAAAGTTATACGGTAAGCTAATTTGTTGGAACTGTTCATTTATATTTCGGTGATGTTACAGTGAAAAGAGAGTTTCTGTTAATTGCTTTTGACCTAAAACAAAAATGATTAAATTCATTTCTACACACAATCTGACTTTGGTTTAACATGCATATTACTTATTTCTACGTCATGCTTCTATGCATATAAGCGTATGCAATACACTCATTAAGCTTTGTTTAATAAAGCCTAAAACGATCCAAGTAATTGAAGCCCTTATAGCACAGTGGTAGAGCATCAGTCTTGTAAACTGAAGGTTCGTAGTTCAATCCTGCGTGAGGGCATTTTGTTATTTTTTGGTATTTCAAGTCAAAATTTAATTGTAATTTTTTTTTGATAGAAATTGGGATGAGACAGAACTTGGGCGGGGTGAGCATCCGTGGCCCAAGAATTGACAAACCCGCAATATATTAATAAACGAAAAATGAGTGTTTGAACAAGAGAAGAGGAAAAAGAACAAACAAAAAGAAGGGGGAGGAGAAAAGTTTAGGAAAGTCAAGAAAAACGCAAGTAAGAAATACTACAAATGTCATTATTGATAAACCTTTGGCAAAAAGCAGAAGCTTAAGGCCACCAATTGATCACTGATGAAGAGACTCCAAACTTTGCCAGTGCATCAGCAACTCTATTTCCTTCCCTAAAGATGTGTGAATAAAAAATGTTCATCCTAGAGCAAATACTGAGACAATGCAACCATTCTTGACGAATACACCAAGGAACATCTATGGAACGATGTCTAAGCAGATTAACAATGTACATTGAGTCTGACTCAACCCAAAGCTGATGCCAATTTTTCTCCCAAGCAAGTTTAATTGCAAAAATAGCGGCTCTCAATTTAGCCATGTAAGCAAAAGAATGAGGGGTAGAAAAAGCAAAACAGCCTTTGGAAAATCCACGATAGTTGCGAAAAATACCTCCCGCTCCTGCCTCGCTTGGAGTGCCAAAAGCAGAGCCGTGCACATTGACTTTAACCCATCCCGGAGGAGGTTTAAGCCAATGGACCGGAATAATGTTGGGAGCCGGAGGCGGCCTAGGAGAAGCCAAAAGACGGGATAAGATAACATCATCTCTCTGTGAAGAGCAAAAACCTTTAGAAGTGGCATAGGACTCTCGAATCATTCGAAAGAGGGTGAGCTTCGAGTGCTGAATAGAAAGAGAAACTTCCTTAAAGATTGCTTCATTACTGCAATGCCAGATTAACCAGATGCAAGTGACAGCGGCAACACGCTAGATCATCGACACCTGTGAGCCAAAATAAATGCTACGAAGAGAGCTGAAGAAGTGGATGAATTGTGAATTGTGGATTAATTCATTATGAATTGTATTATTTATTAAGCCAAAATTTAATTGTAATTACTTGACTCTAAACTTTAATGTTAGGAATAAATTTAAATTTAACCCTAAGTTTTAAAATAAAGTGCCAATTTAGTATTGGAATATAGTAAAATTTATCTCTAACTTTTAAAGTGAAGTGAAGATTAGGCCTAACGTAAAAATAATGTAAATTTAATCTTATCATTTACAAATAAGATCAATTTTAACTATAATCACATTATTCAATGAGTTCGAGACGTTATATAATATTTTATTTTCTTTACTTTTAATCAATTAACCTATTTTTAATAATAATACAATTCATAATGAATTAATGTTAATTGAATAAAAAGATTTATTAATATATAATATTAATCGAATAAATGTTTATAATTTATTCAATTGGATTAAAACAATTAATAGTGTAATATAATTTTTTCTACCAATTTTAATTGATATTTTTTTATCAACAACAAACTTGTATTACGAAACAAGAAAAGAAATATCATTCTGAATACAACTTGAAATATAAACAGGAAAATCTTCAATAAAAAATTTCAGATGATTAAGAGACTTTGCCCAAGCAGCTAAATTATGTGCTACTATGTTCGCTTGGCACCTCTCATGCACAAATTCAATAGTTTTAAAGTCCCGGGCAACATCAAGAATATCACCAACAATTACCCCTAACCAGTTTGTCAAATTTTGATCTCCTTTAAGCAGTTGTATCAACGAGACCGAGTATGATGCAACCCAAATAATACGATATCCACAATTAGGGCTGTAAATGAGCCGAGCCGCTCATGAGAGGCTCGGTAGTCGACTCGATAAAAATTTGGCTCGACTCGGCTCGATTTGTAAACGAGCCGCTCGTGAGCACGATTTACTGACTCGGTTCGTAAACAAGCCGAGTTTGAGCAGGACAAAACTCGGCACGAAAGCTCGCGAGCAGGATCGATTAAAATATTTATGAAAAAAATTAGTTTTATAGAAACTATATAGTTTTGGTTATCGGATAAAATTCTCCATAATAGACTTAGGAGAAGCAGCTTACATCTTAAGGAATAAGATCTATGGAGATAGATTGAGAAGACTTCTTGACCCCTCCTAGTCTAAACATGTTGACAAAGTGCTCAAAGCGTTTTGCACTAGACCTAACATCACTTTTGCTTTAAGCATGACAAAGTCGATTATAGGTCAATCCGAGTGATGGTCACTGGATTGTTGTCAAGAACATTCTTAAATACTTAAAATGACTGAAGATATGTTCCGGGTATATGGAGATGAAATTTGAAAGTTGGAGACTTTCAGATATAAGTCATCAAACAGATAAAGATGATCTTACGGAATACAAGTTTATTCTGAAAGAGGTACGGTTAGCTGGAATAGTTCCGAGCAGGAAATCGTGACTGAGCCAGTAAATTAAATCAGAGTATATATATATATATATGTAGCAGCTTCGGAAGCAGCTAAAATGAAGTTTGGAATGCAAGTTCATTAATGAACTAGGCGTGGTACCTAACATTGTTAATGAGATTAATAATAGGGTTGTTGCTCTTGCTAAGGGCCCGTAGTCTCATAATACGTCCAAACACTACCTCAGTCGTTACCATCTCTTCCGAGAGATAACAACAAGAGTAGATGTGAGAATTAAAAGAGTGCTCACCAAGGCACAATCTTATAGATCCATTTAAAAGAATGCCTTACCCCAAAAGGTTCATGATCGTCATACGAACGCTTATGGGAATGTTTTTAGAAACAATTGGCTTTAGTCCAAGTGGGAGAATGTTGGGGTTTATGTCCTATAGACAATTGTTTTAGGATATAAATATTAATGAATAAATTATTTATTTAATCATTTGTTTAATCAGATATATAGCATTAAACTGTAACTATATATAAAGGCACAAATCTTTCATAAAGAAAGTAACCCTAAGTTTATTTAAGTAGTTATAAAGTGTTCATACAAGCATGAAGTGAGACTGTACTTTATAATAGACCAATAGACTTAAAGTAAACCCAAGTCAAGTAATATGTTATAGGGGTTGGCATATTACTGTTGAGACTTGCATGTAACAGTGTTTTCTGTCGAGACAGAAAGCTGATCTCACAAGCTTTAGATATTCAGATATCTAGACAGTTACATGGATCCGGTGAAGGAGTTCATTAGGATTGGGACCCGACTTGAGATAACAGAATGGATTGATTTATCTAATGTGTTAACTGTTCATCTCATTGGTATTAGTAGGTATAACTAATCCTCAGACTCAAACATTCGTTAATTAGTGATTCTGGATTATGGAGTCTGATACTTTGATTCTGTGTGAGCACGATCCAACAGGTGAGAGCCTGGGGTGTGTGAGAGAATGGTTGGGTATCACACAAAGTAATTGCAGAATAGTTAATGTCAGATTGAGCATTCGTCACTCCCGATAAGTGGGAGATATATCCAAATGGCCGCTTGTGGTGAATTGACTGATATCCTTGCAAGGTGATAGAGTTAAGAGTAGAAATGAACATTTCACTTAACTTATCTTTCAGAGTGAATTCAACCTGTACAAGTAAAATCGGACTCTTCGTTATATGTAACCTTGACACGTTCCATGGTTATAAGGAATTGACTGACAGGATATAGTTGATGAAGGATCGTATTATACTGTACCTAATACAGAAAGGTTAACGTCAGTTATCAACCTGACTTCTTAATTGCTCTGGGGGAATATCATAGGTTCTGCTAGTAACAGCTCGCGACGGTATTCCGTTATATATATGTTGAAATTAATTGTGATGAATAATTTCAAAGGATATATACGGCTAGTGGCAATAAAGAACCTAATGGGTCGCATATGGGACTTGGAATCGGAGGACGAAAATGTAATTAGTGAGACGCTATATATATGGGCCGAAATTTGTAGATTAATTAGGGATAAATTAATTTGATTAATAATTATAATTTGATTATGGTTATGAATTAAATTAAAGGATTATCTGATAATATTAATTAGAAGTTTTTATGTGATTGAAACTCTAATTAATTATCCCTAACATTAATTAATTATTAATTTGATTAATAATAATTATCTAGATATAATTAGTTATTATTTAGATAATAGTAAAGTGTTTATTTAATTATCTAATTAGTAATCCTATTCCGAATAAGATTCTAATTATTAATTACCTAACACAACTAGGATTAGGGTTTTGAGAAGTCTATAAATAGACTCCCTAGCCTACATTTTTCGATCAACACAATAAGAAGGCAAGAGGAACCGTTCCGAAACCGTCTCGGCTAATTACAATCTTTCTTACTCTCACTTTGATCTCGTATCGATTTCTGTTAGAGGCAATCATTGCGATTGCTATTATTAAGGTTGATTACTGATTAGTTATTCTTTTCTGTGTTGTTTGTTTTGTTGTTCTCATGAAAGAAGAAAAGACAAATAAAAGGAGAAATTCGTTTTGCTCCTCCTACATCAGGTCAGTTCACATTTTCGCGGATTCCCGGAGATTGAACCATCGTATCGTCACGATTTTTGGACATGAGCTTCTAGACATATTCTTCCTGGTTTTCACCGTTGGGATTTTAATTCGGAGGTCTGGAAGGTCTGTTCGGGTAGGGGGCAGATTCGTTGACAGATTCTATTCTTTTGAAGTTGTGGGCACTTCGTTTGCAACGGTAGATAGATCGTCATAAAGGTATTTCGTTCTATCCCTCTTTATATGAAATAACAATTAACAGATCTTGGAAAAGGGAAATAGATAAAATAGATAAAATTTTATAATTCCGATGCGCCTAGGCTTGTCTATTTTCCTTCATTGGTATCAGAGCCTATGTTAAGCTGTTATTTCATATATGAAAATAAAAGGGTTTTCAATCAGATTGAATAGATTTATTATTAGGTTAATTAATCAATTTGATTTGGTTAATTAATCTAAAGATAAATAGTTAAGATGAGATTAAGATATACGTGTTTTGTGGATTAAGGGTTTAACCGTTTGAATCGTTAAAAGAATTAATTAGATTAATCTTTGTAAATTTGATTTTGTAAACGATTTAAACGAAACGGTTAGAACCGATTAATTAGGGATATATATTGAAAATGGTTATATATAATTATAAATTGCTTGATACGATTTATATATAAAAGTTTTAATTAAAAGGTTTTAATTTAAAAACAAGATTTTAATTAAAAAAAATAGAAATCGGACACAACAATTTGCTGTGTCCAATTCTTATTAGAAGAGTTGTGTTCCAACTCTTCCAATTGGAAGAGTTGGACACGCCAACTCTTCTAATAAGAGTTGGCGGGACTGCTGCCTTTTTGGCAGCAGTCCTCCCACCTGATGCGGATATGATCCGCAACGGGGACGAATCCGGTTTTCGTCCCCGTCACGTGTATATTTGTATTTTTCAGAAAACTAAAATTAATATATATAGAATTAATTAATCCACTTGATTTTGATAGTTGCCTATTTTAAAATTTAGGAACAACGAATCAGCCCATATGAACTTATTAATTGTTATAATTAATAAAAGGATATGGTAATGGTATGTCTTTTTGCGAACCGTTTGTGCTTAATAAATATACTTGCTATATTAGTTAATCACGTTAAATGGTTTTGGTAAAATGATTAAACACAATGATGTATAATCTCTCGTCTTAAAAGTTTTGTGTTCTGGAATTGATTTTACGATGTTTAATTATTTGTATGTGATACGGTTGAATTAAACATGTTAAATAATCTCGGTAAAATAATTGAACACAAATAATTAATATTTTGTATAGTTATATTTTGAAGTGTCTAATTAAG
Organism: Euphorbia lathyris; assembly: GCF_963576675.1. Classification (NCBI taxonomy): domain Eukaryota; kingdom Viridiplantae; phylum Streptophyta; class Magnoliopsida; order Malpighiales; family Euphorbiaceae; genus Euphorbia; species Euphorbia lathyris. Next base: position 62,496,279 of record NC_088910.1, on the reverse strand, counting down.
TTTATATTTGATATATCTTAATTAAGATAAAATATAGATGATACAAAATTAATTAAAGGTTAATTAGATAGTAAAGTTAAGGGTAAATTCCAAAAACAATCCCTGTGGTTTGATGTTGTTCCAAAAAAAACCCATGTGGTTTGTTTTTACAAAAAAAAGGACTGTGGTTTGCGCTGTTAACCAAAAAACGGAAAATGGCTTAACGGTGTTAAAATGCTGACGTGGCACAGGGGTAAGGTTGGAAATTCGATTTTTTTTTTAATTTTTCTTTTTTCTTTTTCTTTTTCTTTTTCTTCCTCTCCTCCTTCTTCTTCTCTCTCATCCTTCATCTTCTTCCTTCTCCCTTCTCCCTTCTTCTTATTCCTTCTTCTTCTTCTTCATTCTCTCCTCCTCCTTCTTCCTTCTCTCCTCTTTCTTCTTCTTTCTTCTTCCTTTTTCTTCTTTCTTTTTCTTCTTCCTCCTTCTTCTTCTTCTTTTTTTCTATTCTTTTTTTAAATTCCCTTACTCGAAGAAATCTGGAATTTTCTCAAAATCTGGAATTTCAAGATTTCGGGAAAATTCCAGATTTTTTTGAAAATCTGGAAATTTTCCAGATTTCTGACGGAAATCTGGAAATTTTCAGATTTCCGAAGAAATCTGGAAATTTCCAGGAAATTTCCGAAACTTTAAAAAAAAAAAAGAAAAAAATAAAGGAAGAAGAAGAGGGATGAAGAAGAAGAAGAATGGAGGAGAAGAAGAAGAAGAAGAAGAAGAAGAAGAAGAAGAAGAAGAAGAAGAAGAAGAAGAAGAAGAAGAAGGAAAAGAAGAAAAAGAAAAAGAAAAATTAAAAAAAATAAAATTTCAGAAATTTAAAAAAAAAAAGAAGAAGAAGAGAAGAAGAAGAAGAAGAAGAAAAAGAAAAAGAAAAAGAAAAAGAAAAAAGAAAAAGAAAAATAAAAAAAATAAAATTTTTTCCAACTCTACCCCTTGCCACGTCATCATTTATAACGGTGTTAAGCCATTTTCCGTTTTTCGGGTAACGGCGTAAACCACAGTCCTTTTTTTTGTAAAAACAAACCACATGAGTTTTTTTGGAACAACATCAAACCACAGAGGTTGTTTTTGGAATTTACCCTAAAGTTAATTAAAGGACTAAATTGAAAATGTAATTAATCTAAAGGATTAATTTGATTAACTTAAATATTACATAAAGGGTTTATGTAATCAACCAATTAAATTTATTTAATTGAGTCTTTGCATGTTTGGAGTTATGGACATATTTGGACCCTCTATAATAGTTATTCAGTCTTTTGGTATTTTAAAAATAGGACATGCGAGTCCTGCCTTCTCTTACTCTCTATTGTATTTCTCTTCTCATCCAATCCCTTCAAGTAAATTGAAGTTTCTTAGAAATTGAATATTGTTGTAATTCAAGGCGCCAAGGAAAAGACGGAGGACCCAAAGAGAAATATGTAATAGTTAGTATTTCCTTAGGGTGATCCTTTATTCCGTTTCTGGCTCAACGGAATAAACTTAGAGATATGTCCATAATTGTCAATGTTGAATGAGTGTCTGATGTATGCTAAAGCAAATCAAGACTAGGTTAGATTATGAGACTTAAAATAAAATCCCTCACACAATAAAAGTTAAGTCAATAAGCAAGTTATAAAATAGTTGCCTCCCTAATATTATAATTCAGCCGACAGTACTGGGGGCCTTTGGGTTGTTGAGTGACTCAAGCTCGGGGTCTTATGGTAACACCTGAATTATCGAAAATCGTTTTCACGAATATAAGGTTACGACTTAAACTAGCCGAGAATAATTGGATGAGTCACTCATGTTGTTCAAAGCTAGTAGGCAATATGATTGGGATTAATAATCATAGATATATTAGTTACTAATGCGGTTAGTAACCCAATAACCTAGGAGTCATATTGAGATATGATTGATTACATGAATCTACCTATCGAATGTGGCTAGCTTGTTGAGTCACTCAAGGTGAAACTTCGCTAGATAGGGTCCTAGCCCACTAAAGAATTTGATTAATTCTTTGAATTAATATTGAAGGTTATTAATTTGGTAAAATAGTGGGAGAAATTTAAAAACATAAAAGACCAACGTATTTAAATTGTAAATGAATTAAGCAAATGAATAACATCCGTCACTCTATCTCACTCTCAAATAAATACTCTGAATCATCATATCTAAAATGGATCTACGTAATATTTTACCGATAACAAATTGAATAGTTCAAAAATTCACCAACTATTTTGGCAAACTCAAAATTGTTTTGAAGATTCGAAATGATTGGGTATGTACACTGATACCCATCATCAAAATTATTTTGAAGTTCGAAAAGATTGGGTATGTATTAAAGATACACCAATACCCAATGTCCTTATTGATGATATGCTCCTGTTAAGGAGATTGATGTTTACCAGAAGCACCAATCAGATGACGAACGTACAGGATGTATCATACTTGCAGCTATGGCACTTTGTGTCAAGATGATTGACTACATCACCAAAACTTTCTAGTATTGGATATGTGATGGATAATGAATTAAGTGTCGACTTAGTTCTACAATCCCTCCCAGAGATTTATTCATAAGTTCATCTCGAACTGTCAGATGAATAAACTCAGAGACCTCTCTAGAAGAGCTCTTGAATATGCTCAAGTTAGTTGAGCCCAAATCTTAAGAAAGTGATGTCAGCACTTGTTATTAAGGGATCTCACGAGAGAAAGGGAAGTTTCCCAATTCTAAAGATTCCAAGAAGAACAAATTCATTAAACCCAAGTCAATAAAAGCAAGAAGGGAATGCCACCAATATGGTAAAGAAGGGAATTGGAAGAGGAACTTAAACTCTCTCTAGAAGAAGGGTCATGATGGTGCTTTTACTTTTAAAACTAAAGGATAGATAATTCAACTTACTTGTGATAGTCACCTAGGCCATGTAAGCAAGAAACGCATGTCTGAGCTTCATCAAGATGGGCTTATAGACTCGGTTGATTTTGAATCAATGGGCACATGTAAGTCTTGTTTAATAGAAAGATGACAAAGACACCCTTTAGTAATAAAGGAGAATATGTATCAGACACTCTAAGACTAGTACATTCAAATGTATGTAGTCATACATCAAACACAAGCAAGAGAAAGGTTCAATCACTTCATTAGCTTCATAAGATGATCATACCAGATATTGATTCATCTACTTGATGAATCATGAGTCAGAAGCTTTTGAGAAAGTTCAAATGCTTCAAGAATGAAGTAAGAAAAACAAACAAGAAAGAATATTATAGTGCTTCGATTAGATCATCGTGGAGAATATCTTTCTAATGATTTTTTCTGAATTATCTAAATTGAATATAGAATTCGCTCATAATGGACTCCTCCGTATACACCCCGATGTATCTGAAAAGGAGAAATTGTACTCTATTAGATATAGTACGATCCATGATAAGCACAACCTCCCTTCCAAAGATGTTCTAAGGCTACGCGCTAGAAACCGCCTTATTGACCTTGACCCGAGTATCCACAAAACCGCCAAGTTCTATTCCATTTGAATTGTTCATTAGAAAAGAAATCCAGTTTCTCTTTCATGAGAATTTAGGGGTGATCAACATATGTTAAATGCATAACATCAGATTAAGTTAGACCCTAAGTCTGATAAATATTTCTTCATTGGAATTCCGAAAGAAACAGTAGGATATTACTTCTATCATTCGGATGATCGAAAGTAATAGTATCCAAACACGCTGTATTTCTAGAGAAAGAGTTTCTTCTAGAAACACAAGTAGAAAGAGTGATTGAACTTGAAGAAGTTCAAGAAGAAGGATTAGCTGACATAGCGGAAGCGATGGTGGAACCCGAATCTGTCTCACAAGATGAGACACTGGTGACATTACTAACTCATAGGTCTGATCGAGTTCATCAAATCCCAAAGAGATTTGGATTTCTAGTGGGAGCCGATGAAATCCCAAAGAGATTTGGATTTCTAGTGGGAGACGACGAAGAGGCTCACGTGTTAGACGATGAACCTACGACTTATGGAAGGCTCTTGTAAACCTATACATGTAAGCTAGTGGGAGCTCGTATGAGCCTTTACATATAAACTAGTGGGAGCTTGGTCGTTTACTTAGTATTATACATCGACGATATTCTACTAATGGGAACGACGTAGCTATACTGCAATCGGTGAAAATTTTGGTTATCGGATAAAATTCTCCATAATAGACTTAGGAGAAGCAGCTTACATCTTAAGGAATAAGATCTATGGAGATAGATTGAGAAGACTTCTTGACCCCTCCTAGTCTAAACATGTTGACAAAGTGCTCAAAGCGTTTTGCACTAGACCTAACATCACTTTTGCTTTAAGCATGACAAAGTCGATTATAGGTCAATCCGAGTGATGGTCACTGGATTGTTGTCAAGAACATTCTTAAATACTTAAAATGACTGAAGATATGTTCCGGGTATATGGAGATGAAATTTGAAAGTTGGAGACTTTCAGATATAAGTCATCAAACAGATAAAGATGATCTTACGGAATACAAGTTTATTCTGAAAGAGGTACGGTTAGCTGGAATAGTTCCGAGCAGGAAATCGTGACTGAGCCAGTAAATTAAATCAGAGTATATATATATATATATGTAGCAGCTTCGGAAGCAGCTAAAATGAAGTTTGGAATGCAAGTTCATTAATGAACTAGGCGTGGTACCTAACATTGTTAATGAGATTAATAATAGGGTTGTTGCTCTTGCTAAGGGCCCGTAGTCTCATAATACGTCCAAACACTACCTCAGTCGTTACCATCTCTTCCGAGAGATAACAACAAGAGTAGATGTGAGAATTAAAAGAGTGCTCACCAAGGCACAATCTTATAGATCCATTTAAAAGAATGCCTTACCCCAAAAGGTTCATGATCGTCATACGAACGCTTATGGGAATGTTTTTAGAAACAATTGGCTTTAGTCCAAGTGGGAGAATGTTGGGGTTTATGTCCTATAGACAATTGTTTTAGGATATAAATATTAATGAATAAATTATTTATTTAATCATTTGTTTAATCAGATATATAGCATTAAACTGTAACTATATATAAAGGCACAAATCTTTCATAAAGAAAGTAACCCTAAGTTTATTTAAGTAGTTATAAAGTGTTCATACAAGCATGAAGTGAGACTGTACTTTATAATAGACCAATAGACTTAAAGTAAACCCAAGTCAAGTAATATGTTATAGGGGTTGGCATATTACTGTTGAGACTTGCATGTAACAGTGTTTTCTATCGAGACATAAACTGACCTCATAAGCTTTAGATATTCAGATATCTAGATAGTTACATGGATCCAGTGAAAGAGTTCATTAGGATTGGGACCCGACTTGAGATAACAGAATGGATTGATTTATCTAATGTGTCAATTGTTCATCTCATTGGTATTAGTAGGTATAGCTAATCCTCAGACTCAAACATTCGTTAATTAGTGATTCTGGATTATGGAGTCTGATACTTTGATTCTGTGCGAGCACGATCCAACAGGTGAGAGCCTGGGGTGTGTGAGAGCAGGGTTGGGTATCACACAAAGTAATTGCAGAATAGTTAATGTCAGATTGAGCATTCGTCACTCCCGATAAGTGGGAGATATAACCAAATGGCCGCTTGTGGTGAATTGACTGAAATCCTTGCAAGGTGATAGAGTTAAGAGTAGAAATGAACATTTCACTTAACTTATCTTTCAGAGTGAATTCAACCTGTACAAGTAAAACCAGACTCTTCATTATATGTAAGCTTGACACGTTCCATGGCTATAAGGAATTGACCGACAGGATATAGTTGATGAAGGATCGTATTATACTGTACCTAATACAGAAAGGTTAACGTCAGTTATCAACCTGACTTCTTAATTGCTATGGGGGAATATCATAGGTTCTGCTAGTAACAGTTCGCGACGGTATTCCGTTATATATATGTTGGAATTAATTGTGATGAATAATTTCAAAGGATATATATGGCTAGTGGCAATAAAGAACCTAATGGGTCGCATATGGGACTTGGAATCGGATGACGAAAATGTAATTAGTCAGACACTATATATATGGGCCGAAATTTGTAGATTAATTAGGGATAAATGAATTTGATTAATAATTATAATTTGATTATGGTTATGAATTAAATTAAAGGATTATCTGATAATATTAATTAGAAGTTTTTATGTGATTGAAACTCTAATTAATTATCCATAACATTAATTAATTATTAATTTGATTAATAATAATTATCTAGATATAATTAGTTATTATTTAGATAATAGTAAAGTGTTTATTTAATTATCTAATTAGTAATCCTATTCCGAATAAGATTCTAATTAATTAATTACCTAACACAACTAGGATTAGGGTTTTGAGAAGTCTATAAATAGACTCCCTAGCCTACATATTTTGATCAACACAATAAGGAGGCAAGAGGAACCGTTCCGAAACCGTCTCGGCTAATTACAATCTTTCTTACTCTCTCTTTGATCTCGTATCGATTTCTGTTAGAGGCAATCATTGCGATTGCTATTATTAAAGTTGATTACTGATTAGTTATTTTTTTCGGTGTTGTTTGTTTTGTTGTTCTCATGAAAGAAGAAAAGACAAATAAAAGGAGAAATTCGTTTTGCTACTCCTACATCAGGTCAGTTCACATTTTCGCGGATTCCCGGAGATTGAACCGTCATATCGTCACGATTTTTGAACATGAGCTTCTAGACATATTCTTCCTTGTTTTCACCGTTGGGATTTTCATTCGGAGGTCTGGAAGGTCTGTTCGGGTAGGGGGAAGATTCGTTGACAGATTCTATTCTTTTGAAGTTGTGGGCACTTCGTTTACAACGGCAGATAGATCGTCATAAAGGTATTTCGTTCCATCCCTCTTTATATGAAATAACAATTAACAGATCTTGGAAAAGGGAAATAGATAAAATTTTATAATTCCGCCGCGCCTAGGCTTGTCTATTTTCCTACATCAACACACCAAAATCATCAGGGCCGATCCTGAGATTTTAGAGGCCTATGGACGAATTACCAAATGAGACTCTAATAAATAAGTGTAAATAAAAATAAAGTAGAAATGTAAATTGTATAAAAGAAGATTACTGGAAAAATGACACTTTTTTTATTACATTTGACAAACGATCTAATAAAAAAAATTTATATTACTTTAAGTATCTAATTTCTTATACAAAATGAAGTCTACGAGCATTTCTAGATGCCAATTTCTCAAATTTAATAAATTATGAAATAGTTCTAATAGATTTTATGCTCTTTACGACACAAAGCATGATAATAGAAAAATGAAAAACCAAATCTGAAATCACATCTTTTAATAGGCTTGTAGCGGTTAAGTTCTTAAAATTAGAAGATTTTGATACGTTTCTCCCGAATTGACTCTGAAGACCAAGTAAATCAGAATCTGATAGAGTTTCTCAAAAACAAAAAAAAGCCTATTAAATATTGGAAGTTTCACAGTGAGGTGATTAAAGAACAAAATGATTATATAGCTGATAAATTGAAGATGAACTAAAGACGAAGGACAATATTACCGTTTAATATTTGTTGGGATTAGAGTGTGATTAAAAAAGGGAAAGATAAATTATAAATTTTTGAGGTAAATTAGGGAATTTGTAAAAACTACTTAGTAATTGATGCCCACGTTTTAATGAAGTATAACTTTTTTTTTAATTTAATCTGATGTCAATGTTTTTAATTTGGAAAGACTAATTTGGAAAGAATATAATGCCAACGTTTTTAATCAAGTATAATTTTTTTAAAAATTTAATCAAGTATAATTTAAAAGCCTATAATATAACTAATACATGATCATAATTGGGCCCCTCTCATCCCTAAGCCCTGGGCAGGCACCCCTTCTACCCATGCTCAGGGACGGGCCTGAAAATCATCACAACCATTTGATCTCATATTCATCTCCCAATCACCCATAGCTTTAGAAAAATCATCAATTAATTCCTTGATAGCTGACATTGATCTTATCTCACCCAACTTTTTTTTCCATGAACAATTTGACTCCTTTCAAACCAGATAAAGTGAATTATACCACAAAAAAGTCAACCTCCATGTGAGATAACAATTTCAACACAGCTTTGAACCACTCCAGACAATTTAGACTTGCAATCTTATACACATGATAAACCAATTTTACCTGTTTCCAATAGGACTTCGTACCCGGGCAATCTATAAAAAGATGAATCAAAGTTTCATCATAGAAACCACAAAAACAACAATGACCACTAGCTATAATACCTTTACATAAGAGATTATCAAAACATGGCAAAACATTCTTAGCTGCACTCCACACGGTATGAACAAACTTTGATGGTGCTTTAACCTTCCAAATAGACCTCCAAAACGTATCAGCACCTAATGAGCAATCTGCAATACTAGACCTAGCTAGTAAAACACCATTAGCAACTTTATAACCAGATTTCACCAAGTATTCACCATTTTTTTTAAATGACCAAAACAAAGAATCCAATAAAATCCTTCTGCTTAATGGGATTTTTAAAATAGCAGTAGCAACATCAGAAGCAAAGCAGAATCTACTCAACTCCTCCTTCCAACAAAAAACATCAAAATCAATCAAGCATGAGACATTTTGTGTTGGAGTTGGATTTAGCAGATAGAGAGTACAATTACACATAACATTTGGAATCCATTAAATTAATAACTTTACCATCTCTAATCCTCCAGCAACTACCATCAATAATGACTTGTCTGTCTTTTAATAGACTCCTCCAAACATGACTAGCACAAAAGCCAATATTTGCCTCCAAAACATCCACCATTGGGAAAATATTTATGTTTAAAAACCTGGGAGCAGAGAGATTCTAGAGAATTAATCATCCTCCAAACCTGCTTTGCAAGAAGAGCAAGATTAAAAGCATAAATATTCCGAAAACCCAAACCACCATCAACCTTAGACTGACAGAGTCTTTCCTAGCCAATACAATGGAGACGTTTTCGTCCCTCATCATGATTCCACAAATCTAGCCATCACCTATTGTAAATCATCACAAAATGTTTTTGGTAGCAAAATTTTAATTGATATTAGTAATTAGCAAAAGTGCAAAATATATTAAAAATAGAAAATACATTAAAGATTCATACATTTGAAAAAAATGAACAAGCTAAATGCATTATATTAAAACGATAACATGATTGAAAGAGTGAAATTTGTCGATGATCAATCAGTAAAGTAGGTGATTCCGAAACGTTTGCAAAGGTGCCTAACTAGATCCAATTTTACCTGATCGTACATGTTTCTATCGCAGATTTATAAATCCCTTGCAAGATAAGCAGCAAAACATGCCCATGTTAAATGTCATAAAGAACTATTGTATGAGAAAATTCATCAGCTGGAAAAATTCTTGAGTAAGTTTGCCTCTCATTTTCAATAATCATGTTATATAATATTACACAAGCATCTATAATGGAAAAATTCTTGAGTAAGTTTGCCTCTCATTTTCAATAATCATGTTGTGTAATATTGTACTGATTTTTTTTTTGTATAGAGAAAATATACTTATTTTCAGATTCATCCTTAAACATTTGTACAACTTTTTTGATCTCCAGTTATATTGTTTTTATGTTATTTATATGGTTGCAATAAAAGAAATGACTTTGATACAAACGTTTGAAAGGGTCCGAGTGATGAAGATCGGATTGCAATTGCTCTTCTGTGGATTTTGATTGCCAACAAGTATATTTTTCATTGTTTTTGTGTGTGTGTGTGTTTTTTTATATCTTTTATGGGGTTTTCATCCTCTTTGTAGTCATTTTCATCCCTTTGTGGATTTTGTAAATTTTTATTCCTTATGGTTTTTTTATTGTATTTGTACGTTTTTCATCTAATGAAAATACAAACATTTCCCTTAAAAAAACAAGTAACTAATGTATAGAAAAGGTAAATTTGATATCTTAAAAAGCATTATCATGTTTTAGAATTTTAGGTTTTTTTTTTTTTTTTTGAAAGGCTAAGAATTTTAGTTTTAATGGTGAATATTGCAAATTGTAATCTCATTGTTTAACCCTTTATAAAAAAAATTTGTGTGTGTTTTGTTGGATATGGAAGTGAGATATTTCTTACTTGCCTATTAAAATATATACAAAGTTTAATTTGATAACTGGGTAGATATGGGCTTAAAATGACAATTATATAAATATGATAAAAGCTTGTTGTGGATCTTTCACAATTTCACATTGTCACAATAAAGGTTAAGAGAGATTATTTTTTCTTAGAAAAAAATAATATGCAGTTCTAATTTTTGTAAAAAGAAAATATTTAATATTAACTTAACTAAAAAAAAAAAAAACTTCTGATACTTTTCTTCTTCATTCTCTTCCCTTGTTCTGTCAATCTTTGTATTTTGTTGGTCTACTTTGAGGAGGACAAAGGATCTTCATTCTTCCTCCTCACACCGGGTTATATTTCTGAATTTTTTATTGCTTTTTTAGTCCGTATTTATATATTTTATCGGAACTCTTTATCCGTCTGATTGTATCTGCTCTCTATTATTCTGTCGTTTATGCTTTTTTCGGATTTAGCAAGAGCGGAAATGGTTTATCTTGTCCGTAGATCAATAAATCTACGCGGTTGCAATAAAAAAATGATTCAGATCCGAATGTTCGGAATAATCTAAAGGATGAAGTTTGGATTGCAGATGTCTTTCTACAGATTTGGATTAACGAGAAATATATTGTTATTTTATGTTTTTTATTCCTTTTATGGGCTCTTTTTGCTCTTTGTAGTCATTTCTATTCCTTTGTGGATATTATATTTGTTTAGTCTGTAATCATGTGAGGTTTTATTCCTTACATTTTGCTTATTGTACTTCTTCATATTTTATTTAATGAAATTACAAGCATTTCTCAAAAAAAAAAAAAAAAAAAAAAAAATATTAACTTAACTGTAATATTGGACAAATGCAAAACATAATAAGGGTTTTTGGTAAAAAAAAATAAAAAAGAAATAAATAAAATGATAAAAGATAAAAAAAAAAATGACATACACTAATTGTATTTTTTTTATAGGCGGAAATTAGTTCAGAGATTTGGCATTGTGTTATGGGAAATACACAGGGCCGAGTTGCATAGTGGCCCAAGATGGCCCTGATTCCTGGTACTTTGTTTTTTTTTATAAGCATGATTCCTGGTAGTTTGTATTTGAGGAGGGAAAATCACGTGTAATTTAAAATTTGTAGTTATAGTAAATTTTATTTCGAATTTTATTATTAGAAAAATTATCAATAATTAATTATTTTAAAAAATCTTAAAAGATGGTGATTAATTTTTACTTTATGATATTTTTAAAATAAAAAATGAATCTATCAATTTAATTAAAGTTAAAATATTATTATGTGATGTTTATGTAAAATAAACTATTTGAGTTAGTTAATAAATTTTTTTTCAAAAAAAAAAAAGTTTTTGTTTTAACATTTTATACTTCAGGTAAGATGTTATAATTACTTCTTATTAATTTTTTATTTTAGTATAATGAAATTATTATTTAATAATTGATATAAGTTATATTTGGACCTTCATTATTACACTTAGTTGTAATATAATCTTAGAGTTCTAATATTAGATAACTAAAATAATAGTTAGAGATTTTTTACTGTATTAATCCTTAATTGATCCCTACAAATAACGTAAAGTGAAACCTACACAGTTCAACGATCTTCTTTTATCTTTTCTAGCGTAAAAATCACGTCGATCTCTACCTTTTGATCGAAAGATATTTAAGCTAGATATACAAAGGATTCAATTAAAAGTAGAACGAAAAATTGAGGGCCCTGAAATTTAGTAGTGTTTATGAATGTAAATCTCAATTGTTTCTCTGTTTGAACAAAGAATCTAAATTGTCTTTGTTTGAACAAAAAATCCTAGCATATAAAAATTGAGAGTCCTAAAATTCAGTAGTATTTATAAATCGAAACTTCCAATTTCTTTTTTGTTTGGACAAAGAAACCAAATTGTCTTTTTGTTGAACGATACCAGTTACCATAAGAAATCAAGCTCTGAACTTCAACATTATTGAACCAAAGATTTCATTAGGCTTCGCTGTGGATTGAAAAATCTCAATTGTCTTTAAAGCATTTTCTTAAGTTATTGTTTATTTATCTGCTTACAATTTCAATTTTTATATCAGTGTGTCATCATGTTTCCAAAAAGAAAAAAATAATTTTGCTACTCAAAACAACAGTACAACAAGCCTTTGGTATGGACAAGTTAAAGTATAAGAAAGGCCTAATACACAAATAACCCCTGAACTTGTCCAAATGTTGCAACTGCTCTCCTCAACTTTCAATGGTAACAACTTACCCCTCAAACTTGTCCAATTGTAAAATATAACCCTTCAAACTTGTCCAATTGTAAAACATAATCCCAAATTGGGAATTTTTTTATCCCGTAGTTGAAGCAACCGTAAAAATGTTTCTCCGGATTCGTATCATGCCATGAAATCTTCAATGAAGCTATTTCTCCACATAAACACATGTTTACCTCCATAATATCCCAAAATTTTGAATCAAGAAATCACTACAAAACGAATAGGAATAACAAAAAGAAGAAGAATAAGTTGAAGAATTGAGGATTTGGTTACTTAAATACTGATTTTTTTGGGTCCAAAGATCTGATTATCACATTCCACGAGCGTTTGCAGTCCGTGTTAGCAATTTGGGGTTCTGTTTTACAATTGGACAAGTTTGAGGGGTTATGTTTTACAATTTGATAAGTTTAAGGGGTAAATTGTTACAATTGAAAGTTGGAGGGGGCAGTTGCAACATTTGGACAAGTTCAGAGGTTATTTGTGTATTAGGCCTATAAGAAAAAAGTCTTAAAGAAGAATGATAAAAGGTAGAGATTGACATGATTTTTACGTCGAAAAAGATGGAAGAAGATCGTTGAACAATGTGGATTCAATTAAGGATTAATACAATAAAAAAATCTGTTAACTATTATTTTAATTATCTAATATCAGAACCATATAGTTATATTGCAACTAAATCTAACAGTGAAGTCCAAATATAACTTAGGTATTTGGGTTCAACTGAGCGTAACTGATTACTTATATGAGTTAAATGTGTGTTTGGTTGGAAGTAATAAAAATATGTAATGATAATCGACATAGTCTTTTCCCTTATCACGATTTTTATAACTACCCAAAAAATAACTACCTATATGTATATATAATGCATAGGTTATAGGTTATAATATAAGTAGTATATTTATAATATAATAATATTTATAATATAATACAATGATTCTTCAAATGATTTCTGCATACAATAATATATAGCATATTTATTTATATATTAATTTAATTTATAAATATTTTTATAATTAATTTTTTCAGTTAGTTGATTATTAATAGTTGTTTGGTGTCTTTCTTGTGTGGATTGGATCGGATTGCGAGAGTGCCAGTAGCTTTGTCAAAAAAACTACAAAAAGAGCTAAGAGCTAGATCGAACTTCTAATCAAACGAAAGTGTAAAAAGCTTAAATGACATAAAAGTGTTTAGAGTTCGTAGTGAAATCTAGAAAACTGATTATGACTATACTAAGATGTTGCAAAAGAGATATTTCAAAAGGAAAAACATTGCTTGCATTGTATTCTGTTGATAAAAAAAACCGAGAGACTAGAAGTAGAGCTTACAAGTTGAAAGTTAAATTCAAATAAACAAACTAAGGCTACAGAATAGCTAGAGTATGTAAGAATTGTTTGAATTCCATTAGGATTTAGTTTGATTTGATTTCATTTTGTTGAATCGGTTTGAGTTGGGTCCCTTTTCTTGCTTTTTCTCTTCTTTAAATATGGTGGCTTGTTAGTGCTGGTAACTGCCATGCCCATGTTCTTGTTCCACTAACCCACGTTCCTTCAGTTGGTTCCCTTTGTGCGACGTTCTCTATTTCTTTGCGGACGGTTTTGATTTGGCGGTGTTCTCCGGCTCTTTCTCTGTTTGGCACTTTTTCTACGTTGACCCCTTTCAATTAGTTCCCGCGTAATTGTAGGAGAAACAATAGTTTTCATATTTTATTTATTTATTAAAATTTAAAAATTTTGATTTTGTCCAATTTCGATTTTGATTTTGATTCCAATTCCGGAATTTGAACCAAACACTCTTAAAAGTAATCGGATTCCTATTCCGGATTAAACCATATAAAATAAATAAATAGTCATTTCGATTCTGATTCCAGATTAAACCATATAAAATAAATAAATAGTCATTTCGATTCTGATTCCAGATTAAACCATATAAAATAAATAAATAGTCATTTCGATTCTGATTCCGTAACATTCCAATTCTGATTCTAACTTCGATTCCGAAGTTTGAACCAAACGCGGCTTAAATTTTAGTTGTCTCCCCTATTTCAAAAATCAAATAAAATTCTTACAAAAAAATCAAACAAAATTGTAATTATTATTATTATACTTTATGTTATTAATAATATTTTATTTTGTCGCACAACAAAGTTATTATTTATATGCTTTATTTTTATAAATGGTTTGTTTATTTATTTTATAAATTTTCAACTTGGCCATTAAACTTAGACTTCCATTTGTTAGTTTACCCAAAATCAAATTAGGTATTAAAGGGGCGTTTGGTTACTCATTTTCGTACTCCTATTTGCCTTTTCACTTCAAAATGAGAAGTTTTAGGCGTTTGGTTAGTGACCTAATGTTTACCTTTTACACCTGAAAAGCAGCATTAGATGTTTGGTTAGTTACCTCTTGTTTGCCTTTTACACCTGAAAAGCAGCATTTTACAAAAGCGGAGAATTTATGCTCTTTGGAAAAACAACTTTTTCCAACAGCAAACAACAAACCGTAACAACAAACAACAAATAGCAACAGCAAGCAACAACAGCAAACAACAAACTGTAATAGTAAACAGCAGGTAAAACAAACGGGCCCTAATTTGATCCTGCAATTTAGATGTTTAAATCAATTCAAAATTTCATGTTAACATAAAAAGTTATATGTATAAAAATTATTTATTGATTATTTAATTTGTCCAAATCTCTCATTGTTCTGTTACATAAATTTGGAAAACCAATAAAATATTTTAAATAAGTTCAGAGAGCTAATGTGTTAAAGTTCAAGAAATCAATCAGATAATTTTGACAAGTATAAGAGACCCTTGATATATTAAATGCGTATCTGTTTTCATTTCTGAGAATTGCTTTTTTTTCATTCTAAATAGAATATAAAAGTGTTTCGTAAAATTTCGAAACAGTTGCTTTTAGAAGGAAAAAAAATCAACTAACATTTATCACTTATCAGCAACAACAAAAAAAAAAAAAAAAACAATAACGTGTGAACCAAGTGAGTCCTAACACTGTAAAAAATTTCTAATTATATACTCACACTTTTAGTTAGACTGGGTTGTCTAAATAACTATGTTGTGGAGTAAATTAATATGAAAATTTCATTTTAAGAAAATTGATCATCAAGTTTAAAACTCAAATTAACAATTTATCTAATTTTTTTAACTATTTTATTTGTCGGTATCTGGCAATTATAGGAGGAAAAAAGGGCTAACTCCACCACTATAAATATAGGAGATGATTAAAAAAAAAAAAGGATATGGGTGAGGAAATATGGTACTAATATCATGGAATAAAATGCAAGAATATATAATTAGAAAATTGATGAGGATAGCGGGTGAGTCCAGTTACATAAACATTGATATGGAAAATTATTATAAAGTTAGGGAAGCATATGAATGTTATTGTTGGTACTAATATTAGAATGTTTGACATCTATCTATCTATATATATATATATATATATATATATATATATATATATATATATATATATATATATATATATATATATAGGTTGAATTTCAATTTATAGATGAGTACTTTGGAATAATGAAAAACGTGTGAAAATAAGAAGCATGGAAATCGTAAACCCATTACATTAAAGATTTGGTCCATTAATGAATTAATTACTATTTTGAAGATGAAAACAATGTGACATCTTGTATGCCTCAATTTCATCTTAATACTATATATAGATTAGGAAGTGCAAAAGATAATTAGGATTGTTTTTATATCAATATTGGAATGGGGACTATTAACAACCAATTCCATGTCAAGTCATTCAAGATATTTATGTAAGACCGATCATTTAGATTTAGCCAAACTCATCATAAATGCCTAAATCCCTTATTTGCATCCACGTTTTTCAATGATATCATTCATTAATTAATCAAACTAATACAATATATTTGAATAAATTGCCTGCAAATGTTAATTTTAGAGCTATATATAAAATATCATGATAAATTCAAAAAAAAAAAAACTAAATTATAATTAATTTGATACAAACTTTAAAAGAAAATATCAGATTTTTCATTTGAAGTAACGAAATAATAATTAAGCTAAATATTAAATTGATGTTGCGAATGAGATTTGTTGTTGGTTGGCTCTCTAACCAGTATCAAACTGAATGTATTATAATAATATATACAATTTTTTTTCGTAATATCAAATCACCACGCCTTAAGACCTGTAAAACAGAACACTGTCAGATAGGGAGTCGGTGATCGGCGAACCCTCTCTGAAACTTAAGGCAATATGTGAATAAAGGACTTATGATGGAATCTATTCATTGTAGAGTATAGAAATAATGTGTACCTTTCTCCACGTGCTGAGCCTCTATTTATAGTAATTCAGGCTTCCACTCATGTACAAGTGTCAGCATCATATTAGTCTGGAACCTAAATTCCCTATCTAATTGAGCTTATCGTGTTTATGAGGTCTGAAACCTCATTTCGTAACTGGACCCTTTCGGGGACTGTAAATGAGTCAACCCAAAGCGTAAGTTATAGGCTTTTCGGAGGCCCATCCGATATTATTTACCATATCAGGAGTCCCCCTCCCAAAACTTATTTTGAATACATCCTTTAGGATTTACTTTACTGATCTGTCATTAATACACCATTCTGCTTACGTCACCTGTGTTGAAAGAAGACAAACCTGGCCCTTTGTCATCATTACTACCGTTACCTTACCCTTCTTACGAATACTGAATAGACGCCTTGACAAGAACTCTCCGCTTATCATTTTTAGAAAGAAAAAGCTCGCCTCTTCAACTTCTTCGATTCAACTGTAAGTTCTCTTCTTCTTCCTTTGTTTCCATGGCACCTAAAGATGTTACGAAAAAGATTTGTGAACCTAACACCTTACTTCTTCCTCCGAATACCCCCCCCCATAGAAGAAATAGATGAAAAAAATTCCTGAGATTCCTAAGAAAACCAAGAAATTAAACCCTAGGGTTCCTGACCAACCATCCATTCTTACTGAAAAAGATTTAACGAATTTGAAGGAACAGTACGAATGGTTAAATACCATGACTTTATCTCTCCCGTCTCCAAATGAGAGAGCCAATCTTCCCCCTTCTTCTTTGAAATTAGGCATTTTTCCCCAATTTTTAGAATGGGAAATGACCTTTCCTCTGGCCGACGGTGTGGTTTCTGTGCTCAATGAGTTTAATCTTAGCCCCTGTCAAATTACTCCGAATGCTTTGCTGGAGCTGTTAAGTTTCAATGAAGTTTGTCTTGATATAGGTTTAGAGCTTACTGGTTCTCTTTCTCGTTTTTACTAGAAACCCATAAAAAAGGGAAATGACGATATGATATGGTGGAAATATCATACCAGACGATGTGGCTTCATTAAAGACAAGGTTCTGACCCATAAGGATTTCAAATCAAAATGGTTTTGTATTGAACCCAATGGTTTAGACCTCAACTGAAACTCCTACGCCGTCTGCGGATACCCTTTCTCCACCAAATGGAATGCCAACCCAACCTCTTCTACATCCTGGAAACCCGAATGGCCTTTGTCTGCTGCTGAAGAAGATTCTTGCTCTCTTATTGAAGACTACAAATATGATTGGAACTATAAAGAGATGTTGAGAGTCCTTCAGACCCGAGGCCGAACTTGTTTTTACTCTCGGTGATTCGGAATTATCTACCCCAAAACTCAAATGTTTATTGACGCCGAAGGTGATCTTCTCAATTTAATTCTTAATTCTCCTTTTACTTTTTATTTTGTAGGTCATTCTGACCATGTCTACTCGTGCGACCATATTAGATCGAATGAGGAAGGCGCAAAAACGAGAAGAAGCTACAAAGAAAAATCTACCACCTGCCACCGAGAATGAACCTCTGAATTTGAATGCAACTATTCCTACCTCTAAAAGAACTCCTTCACAAACTGCAAAGACCAAACCAGCGAAGGCGGCCGAAGCTGCTCCTGCCAATAAAATGAAGAAACCTTCTCTTCCGAAGCCTGCCCCTCCTTCGGTTCCAAAACCCACTACTCCGGAGATTGTTATCCGTGGATTTTTCAACTCCACCTACCAGAAGTAATACCCAAATGACACTCCTCCATCTTTTGCTCCTTTTGATGCTACTCCTATAATTTTGGAGGTTGAAACAGGAATGGAACTCGGGGCTTCTACTCAACTTCCCGAAAGTTCAAGCTTGATTGCTCCTTTTTCGAAGGTCAATCTTCAACCTTCGAAACCCCAAACCCAACTTTCGAAGAAAAACTTTGCTCTTCTTCTAGAGCTCTAGAGCCTGCTTTTGATGAAGGTATTCTTTCAGATACTGACTCTGATGTATCTGATACCGAAAAATCCGTTCGGCTGGAGCGTTTCACTGAAAGAGAAATGGAACAAAGTGCCATTCTAGAAGGCATAATAACGAAGCCATCCAAAAGGGCAATTTCAATCTCTGCTGACGAACCTTCTGCTAAGAGAAGAAAATCCTTGAAAGGGGTGAATTACCAAACAGTGAATCAGATTACTGATACTGTTGATTTGAACGAACTTTTCGAATTCTATCAATATGATCGACCTGAGGTAAGCTACCCCCTCTTTTTACTTCCTTTGCTTGTTTAATCTTTTTCTATATTTTATAAAAAAAAAATCAAATTTTTGCAGCTTTGGGAGAAACTCTTTGATAACCAAGTGTCACTTGATGTTCCGGGGATAGTAAGAGACATCTCCCGTCTCTCTGTTATGCCCTAGAATACAGAGCTTTTTGAGCAGATTAACGTTCTTTCTGCCTGTGAAGAGGTTCTGAAGAGAATAGCTTTGGTAATTCCTTCGGCTGTTTTCCTTCTCTCTTTTTTTACATTTATATTCTAAGTTTTTAACTTTTCTTCTCCTTCTAGGATCAAGCAGCTACCACCATCTTAGTGGGCTAATACCGGACCACTGCTGAAAAATACAACAAACTTCATCGAATCAACCAAAAACAAGCCGCATACATCTTTCTTTTGAAGAAAGAGCTGGACGAAGCTAAGGCGGAAAAAGCTGTTGTCGAAAGGAGGGAAAAGCTTGCTTTGCAGAAAGCAAAAGATGTAGATGATCTTAATGAGCTTGTTCGGGAAAGGGATGAACTTGTCCGAAGACAACTACACAATCTCCAAGCCCTTCAAGCAGATTATAATGAAGTGTTGAAGGAAAGAAACACTGCTCAGGATAAGGTTGACAAACTCAATATTGAGTTAAATACCTTATCTGAAAAGTGTGGAAACTTGGAACTTCTACTTTTTAAGGCACAAGAGGAAACGGATGCCAAAAAAGGATGAACTGAGCTTCTGAAGAAGGGTATTAATCTTGTCAGGGACTCTAATTCGGCATTTCGTGCTAAAATTGAGTTTCTCAAAGAGGACTGGTTACTCAATACTGCTCTTTTTGCCCTCTCAAAATTACCACACTAAATCAGGATATGCTTGATGTTCTTGCTCAAGCCCGAGACTAAGCAGTTAGTCGATCCATGAAGTTTAGAGTTTGATTTTTGCGTCAACTTCGTGAAATATACCCTGATGCTGATTTCGACTTCTAGGTGAACGTATTTCCTCTAGAAGATCATGAAGACGTTCCCGAAGTTCCTTTACCCGATGAATTTCCTGATCCTCGTGATCTTTGAAGTGTATTTATATCTTTGTTTTGCCCAAACTCTTTATAATTTTATTACCCTTAATTAGAATGTTTTTTGCTTAATGATTGTTGCTAGAATCCTTTTAGCATGCATAGGATTAGCTTTTTTTAATTTAATCATTAAGTAACTCTAATTATGGATGTTTAAAATTGATAGAAAGAATATTCTTATTGAATCGACTACTTGAAAAGTAGGATTTGACAATATTTATTGAACTTACAAAGATGAGCAAATTTAAACAAAGCCTGAATCAAACTATCTTTTTACTGATAAAACTTTCTTAACGTAACTGCATTCCAGGAATAGACTTTACATTCAGTTCCCAAAGCTTGTAGCCATGAGTACCCACACATTCTTCAATCTGAAATGGTCTTCCTAGTTTCTTCCCAGTTTTCCTTTATCTTGCCTGGACTATGAAGCTTTGGCATTTCTCATTACCAAATCTCCCTAAGAGTATTGTCTAGGCCGAACCCGTTTGTCATGAATTGCCTTGCTTTTCTGTTTATAAGCTGCTATTTTGATAGCCGCTTGCTCCCTTCTCTCCTCCAGGTAATCAAGTTTCATCCTCATTTTTTCCTCATTATCCTCTTTGGAATGATACGTTGCTCTTGGGCTTAGACTCCCAATTTCCACCGGGACGAAGTCTTCAGCTCCATATGTCAGAGAGAAAGGCGTTTCTTCTGTTGCTTCCCGTGGAGTTTTTCTATATGCCCATAGGACATGTTGTAATTCTTCCACCCATGAACCTTTTGCCTTGCCCAAATGTTTCTTCAACCCTTGGACAGTGGTTCGGTTCGTTACCTCAGTCATCCCATTACTCTGCGGATACTGAAGTGAACCGAAGTTTAATATGCAAAGAATTGAAAAATTCCCAAAATGACTTACAATCAAATTATTTGCCATTGTCCGTCATGATAGTATGAGGGACACCGAACCTGCAAAAAATCATTTTTTCCACAAAAGTTATAATTTGTGTTGAAATGATGGAAGCTACTGCTTCAGCCTCTACCCATTTTGTGAAATGATCGACTGCTACTATTAAGAATTTCTTCTGATTCTTAGCTTTTGGGAAAGCTCCGACGATATCAATTCCCCAAGTTGCAAACGGCCATGCCGGTTGAATTACCCTCATAGCTGCCGCTGGTGATTGAACAATTGATGCAAATTGTTGACATTGCTCACATTTTTTAACCAAATCAGCAGCATCTGCAACCATTTAAAGCCAATAAAACCCATGTAGTTGTGCCTTTCTTGCTAGAGCATCTCTTCCTTCATGTGCCCCATATATTCCTTCATGAATTTCTTGTAAAATGAGCTTTCCCTCATCGAATCTGATACATTTCAACTATGGCCGATCGAATGACCTTCGGTATAAAATGCCTTCAACAACCGAATACCTTCCCGACTTCTTTTGGATCTTTACGCTTTCCAACTTATCATTAGGTAAAACACTTGTAAGCAGATAAGTAAGAATAGGATAGTACCATTTAGAAGACTCATCGATGGCCATGAATTCAGCTTGATTAATGCTCGGTGCAAGGATTCGTTCGATTCTACAAGCACAACTCCTGGACCTGTCAGGAGTCGAAGCAAGCTTCACCAAATAATCAGCCTCCTCATTTTCTTCCCTTGGAACTCTTTGAACCTCTAAGCATCGGCGTTCAGCCTTACTTTCCACCAGCAAATTTTTGACCAATGCTAAGTATTTCTTCATTGATTCAGTGCGAGTTTCAAAATTTTCCGTTAATTAGCAGACCACTAATTGTGAATCACTTTTCAAAACCGCCCTGACTGGCTTAATAATGTTCAAGATTCGCAATCCTTCCAACAAAGCTTCGTACTCTGCCACATTATTAGAAGCCACGAAACCCAATAAAGTCGCATATCGAAACCTGATTCCTTGAGGTCCTCGCACATAAACACCAATTCCCGATCCATCTTTATTTGAACTTCCATCAACAAAAATTTCCCAAACCTTTGTTTTATCAGAAATTAAATCTGTATCCTCCGGTATTTCTATCAAAAAATCTGCCTAAGCTTGAGCCTTAAAAGCCTTCCTTGGTTCATACTTGATATCAAACTCAGTGAGCTTTAAAGCCCATTCGACAATCCTCCCCGAGGCTTCGGGTCTTTGCAAAACCTTCTGAAATGGCATATCTGTTAGTACCACAATGGAATGGCTCTAAAAATAGTGTATTAACTTCTGAGCCATAAATACCACTCCAAACGCTAAATTTTCCAACTTCGGATACCGAACCTCAATCGACCTTAAAACCCTGCTTACATAATAAACATGAAATTGCTCTGATCCTTCTCCTCTAGCCAGAACCGTGCCCACTGCCTCCTCCGAAACACTAATATATAGATATAATGTTTCGTTCGGCAAGGGCCTGCTCAAAAGTGGCGGTGTTGCTAAAAATTCTTTCAACTTATCAAAAGATGCTTGGAACTTACTAGTCCACTTGAAATTCTTCATCCCCTTTAAAATTTTGTAGAATGGCATACATCTTCTTACAGAACAAGAGATGAAGCGTCCCAAAGCATTTATCTTTCCATTCAACTTTTGAACATCGTTGATCCTTTTAGGTGCCTCCATGTTGATGATCGCCTGAATTTTGTCTGGATTTGCCTTGATTCCTCTCTGCGAAATCATAAAACCCAAAACTTTTCTTGATGATACGCCGAAGGTACACTTCTTGGGGTTTAGCTTCAAGTTATGCTCTTGTAATGTAGCAAAAAATTTATCCAAATCCGCTGCATGTTCCTCCACCGATCTACTTTTAACGATCATATCATCAACGTACACCTCCACCTTATCCCCAATAACATCTCCAAAAAATTTGTTTACCAGTCTCTGGTAAGTTGCACCTGCATTCTTTAACCAAAATGGCATCACGTTGTAACCATAAGTTCACTCATCAGTCCGAAAGCAAACATGCGTGAGGTCCTTAGGATCCATAGGAATCTGATGGTACCCAGCTCTAGCATCCAGAAGTGAATAGATTACATTTCCAGCGGTTGAATCAATCAAAATATCAATGCAGTGAAGAGGATACGAATCCTTCGAACATGGCTTATTTAAATCAGTAAAGTCAATATACATCCTCCATTTCCCATTCGCTTTTTTCACCAATACCACATTAGCGATCCACTCCGCATAAACCACTTCCTTAATATGCTTACAATCTAGCAGCCTTTTCACTTTGGCTTTAATCACTTGTTGTTTTTCAAGGCTATGACTTCTCAACCTTTGCTTTATTGACTTAGCTCCTTCCTGGATAATGAGTGCATCATCAGATCTGGTGAGACACCCGTAATATCTGCAGGACACCGGGCAAAAGCATTCACATTTACCTTCAGAGTATCGGCAATATCTACCTTCGGTTTCTCTGGAATATCCGAAGCCATTTGCACCGATTTGCCTTCGACCAACCACACAGTCTCCAAATCACCGGCAGGTTTCGCAGGCTCCCAATCCTTAATTATAGGATCCTGAGTTGGCTTTATTTTTAAAGATGCCAAATAAGTTTCCTGCGCCACAACTTGATTTCCCTGAGCAAATGCCATGCCCTTCTTAGTTGGAATCTGCCATGCCAAATGATGAATTGACAGAGCCCCTTCCGATTCAGCCAAGAGTGGTCACCCTATGATGATGTTGTAAGGTAACACAGAATCAATAACCAAAAATTATGCCTTTGATCTCCATTTAACCGGGCCATCACCAATGGAAATTTGTAAATACACACTTGCCAACAAAGGCACCAAATGACCAAAAATTCCTACCAATGGGGAGATGGCAGGAATAAGCCTATCATGCTCGAGATTTAAAACCTCAAAATCCTTTCTTGCAATAATATTTACTGAGCTCCCTGTATCGATGAAGACTCTGTGCACTTTGAATTCTTCAACAATGGCCTCAATCACCAAGGCATCGTTATGTGCCTGTCGAGTAAAATTTCCAAAAGAGAAATCTGCCATTGAGTCAACAATCTCTCATTTTCCTTTTTCTACCCTTCAGCGCTTTGCAGAGTGATCCACCCTAGTTCCTCCAGCGATCATATTGATCACCCCCTTTGGAGGACAATCATTCAATTGCTTCTCCTTCGGCTCTTTGGTTCTGATAGCATTTTTGAGAAACCTATCCAGTTTTCCCTCCTCCGCCATCTTATTCAACTCAGCTGCCAACTACCTACAATCTTCAGTATCATGCCCTTCACTTTTATGAAATTCACAAAGTAAGCCATTGTGCCTTCGTCCAGATGACTTAAGCTTAGGAGTATACTAATATGCTTTCTGTTACTTTCCACCCAATACAAAACTTCCTTTTTAGGGGCATTTAAGGGAATGTAGTTGCGATCGACATGCTCTTTGGCCTTCTTACTTTCTTCCCTGCCCATGTCGCCTCTTCCTTCCTTCGGTTGATGAACCGAACTCAACCTGTCCTTCAGCAAAGGATCCAGACGATGACCATCCCACTTAAATAAATCTCTAGCTCTTCTCATGAGATTTGGGAATGTGTGAGGTCTTTTGGTGGTTAAATCCTTTGACAAATCTTTACGACGGCAATTCCCGACCATCGCCTCAACTGCTCCAACCACATTGAGACTTTTAATTTGAATTGCCACCTTCAGAACCTTTCTACCCATTCCTTCAATGACTCATTCGGCTCTTGAACCAAATAATTCAAATCTTGCATGGTTTTGCTCTCAGGAATGGATGTGATAAAGTGATCACAAAATTCTTGAGACATTTGCTTAAAAGACCGAATAGATCCTCGTAAAAGCTGATCATACCAGTAAGCTGCTGAATCTCGAAGAGTTGTAGAAAAGAGTCTACACATTACAACGTCTATAGCCATAGTAGTCTGAAGTGCTCTTTGAAAGTTATTTACATGCAAAGTAGGATCTATCATCCTATTGTAATCCTTCAAAACCGGATATTTAAATCCCCTAGGCATGGGTTGGCCCATGATATCTGTGCTCAAAGGAGTCTCGGTCTCCATTGCCACCACTCCTTTGGATACTAAACCCTCATCCTTCATTGCTTGCTTCAACTCTCCTCTCAATAGATTCAACATTTCTTCTTTTAATGATAGCTCTCTTGAAGCCTACTTCGGCACGGCAGACCTTCGATTACCAAGAGATTTAGATTCTTCCCGACCTCTTCTTCGAGGATTGCCTTGCCTTCTTTCTTCGGGAGAATCTTTACGAGAATATCATTATTTCCATAGAGACCTCAAACCTCACTCTTCACTTGTCACTCTGATCGATGAAGGAGAGTTATATCTCCGATGATAAGGACTAATTGACTTATCCTTAGATCGACCTCTTTTCCCTTCACGCCAATGCTCTACTGAAAGCTCTCGCTTCCTTAGATATGTTCTCATGTCATGATGTCCCGTGGTGCACGCGACAGAACTTCCATCTCCCTCGTTCTTTCCTGCTCTTCTTGCTTCCAACAACTCCAACCTCATTGCCTCCATTTGTGAAGCATGCTTAGCTCTCAACATATTCATCGACTCTTGAACTGAGCCCATATTATATATGAGTTGCTTCGTGAGTCCATCCATAAAACTCCTCTGTTGAGGATCCATAAATTCCAGACATGCCTCTATTTGCTGATCCAAAGATGGCATCACAAACAAAGGTGTAATCGGATGATTACTAACATCCACCAATCCCCTAGGAAGAACAGCAAAAGAACTTGGGATATCCTCTACTCTCTAACTGACTGCAGGTTGAACAACCTGGACGTTTGCTGGTTGAAGCAAAGCCTCCACCACTAGATGGATTATAGAAGATTGAACATAAACCATTCTGAAACGAGTAACGTTCCATGTTCACCTCACCAAATGATGTCGTAATATCAAATAACTACGCCTTAAGACCTGTAAAACAGAACACTGTTAGATAAGGAGCCGGTGACCGGTGAACCCTCTCCGAAGCTTAAGTCAATATGTGAATAAAGGACTTAAGATGGAAACTATTAGTTGTAGAGTATAGAAATAATGTGTACCTCTCTCCACGTGTTGAGCTCTATTTACAGTAATTCGAGCTTCCACTCATGTACACGTGTCATCATCATATTAGTCTAGAACCTAAATTCTCTCTCTAATTGAGCTTAGCGTGTTTATGAGGTTCGAAACCTCATTTCGTAACTGGAACCTTTCGGGGATCCTAAATGAGCCGGTCCAAAGAGTAAGTTATGGGCTTTTCGGAGGCTCATCCGATATTATTTACCATATCATCAAATATGATGTTGAATAAAAAAAAAATTCATATATCATCGTATATTATCATATTTTTTCTTTTTGAAGAAATATGAAAATGGGATGGAGCAAATTCACTATAGCAAGACTAAAACAAAGAGATGAAATGAGGAAAATACAATTTATAAGGTAGTAAAGATGAGGAAGTGAGTTAGAGATGGTTTAAGAATAAGAGTTTTAAAGAAGATGTCTTGTTCTTTTGCGAATTTAACTCACAAATCAATAAGATACAATTAAATTACTAAAAATTCACGTAGCACATATTTTAATTAGGATCTACAATACCGTCTTTGATGAAGGAAAGTAGCAATAAAGAAACTTTTTCTCCAATTCTTCCCATATTGTGTTTAGCTAGCCCTCGAGGATTTGAGCCACTCCAATGTTTGCCTTGTCAAGGAGAACAAGAATGGCTTGAGGCAAACGACATCAACTGATACCCCTATTTAGTCTTATTATATTGTTATACATTAAGAAATTGTCAAGATGCTCATTGGGATTTTCACGTGGCTCTCCCCCAAACTGACCACTTTTGGATGAGTTATCCTTGTTTTGATCTCTTAGTTGTTTGCAGTAATAGTGGGATCACAATCGTAGACCAATTTTGCAAATAATGAGAAGCAAGGATCTCTATCATCCTTTGGAGAAAGTTATGAATCAACCTAAAGAGAGACCTACAGCTCAACATAGAAGGGCTCGAAAGGCCTATTTGGCCTAGAAGAAAATAATTCTAAAGATCATATCTTCGTCAGTTTGATGACGACCTCACTAAGCAACTTTATAAGCATTAGAATATAAAGAATCTATGGATTGCTTCGAAGTACAAGTTCAA
Organism: Euphorbia lathyris; assembly: GCF_963576675.1. Lineage (NCBI taxonomy): Eukaryota > Viridiplantae > Streptophyta > Magnoliopsida > Malpighiales > Euphorbiaceae > Euphorbia > Euphorbia lathyris. Next base: position 62,469,183 of record NC_088910.1, on the reverse strand, counting down.
AGACGCGTCTCTAACAAAGCTCTATTTTTAACGATCAAATTCGATACTTACAAGAATCATCTTGATCATACTATGAAGCATATTTTTTTTTTAATATGACCAATGAGCTTAACGATGTTGATCAAAAGTCTACTGATGAGTAGAAGGTCCAAGTTGTTATTCGTTCTTTACCTAACAATTGATGGGATATGAAGATGCACCTAACTCCCTTGAAATTACCAAAACTTTTGATGATTTTTTTTCGCCAATTTGAACATTGAGGAGGATCGTCTCTCATCGATAAAGATCAGAGCCGAGGCATATTATGCTTGGGAACACTCAAATGGAAACAATTCCATCAAACAAGGGAAGAAGCATAAGAGCTTCTATACAAAAAAAAAAAAGGTAAAAAATATGCAAATGAACCTAAAAAGCTGAAATAGAAAAAGGAGCAAGAGGTCCTAGAACATGAACCCAAATATTTCACGAGTGAAATGCTTTGTTGCGAGTCAAATACACTAATGACAAGTGCACCAATCACAAAATTAATAAAGTGATAAGCATATCGGATATATTGGAACTAAAAGGCACACGATCACTATTTAAATAAGGAATAATGTACCGAAATATGCTTATGGTTTTTGGAAAAGTATCAATTTAGGCTCTAGTACAAAATAATACCAATATAGGCTTAACGTTTAAAAAAGATACTAATTTAGGCATCGATAACGGAACGAGACACGTCATTGATATTACTCTGTTAAGTTCTGTCAATTGTACGTAGAGAGCGAAATTAGAACTTAACGGAGTAATAGGAATGATATGTCAAATCCATTCTCGATGCCTAAATTGATACCTTTTTTAAACGTTAAGCCTATATTAGTACTATTTTGTACGTGGAGCCTAAATTGATACTTTTCCAAAAATCATAGGCCTATTTTGGTACCTTATCCCTTTAAATAAAGTTGAAATGAGTAACTCAATTTTTGAAGTATGAATTCTATTACTAACAAACAGATTAAGAGATAACAATTAGATCTAACAAATATGTCACAATTGCGGTAAGAATGATATTAAAAATTGCACAGGTTAAAGTTAAGACAAGCACGGTCATGCCACGACAGGTTTCATGGATGAGTTTCATCTCTACACAAGGATCTGTCATATCTCACCTTATAGCTAATCCATTGCTTAGTTATAACTCAATGACATTAACTACCAATATTATTAACCAAAGTTTTTTGTATTAATATATTTCTGGTAGAATTAAGCTTTAGAGATTACCTATAAGACAGAATTGAGTAGACCTATTCTTATTTGAGTGTTATTTCTATTAGGTTTTTAATATACCACAGAAGGTAACACACATCCTTACATAATCATTTTACCTTGCAAAGGGTCGCTCAATCGCTCATGGTGTTTGTGGTATTTCAGGATTATTTCCTACATACACTCTTTAGCCCTTGCATACTTGCTTAATTCCATAAGCTTGTAAGGTTGTCGAGACTCCATTGTTTTGTTTTAAACTTAAGGACAATCAAGAGTCTTTTAATTCGGTTATAATGGGGCTAGGGTAAATATTTATGGATTGAAAAGATGTGAGCTAATCATGGCTACCATATCATAGTTCCCCATTCATATAACAGTATTTAGCACACATATACACATGTAATAGAGCCTTTTTGCTGCCTTTCTCAATGGTACATGCTATAGGATAAATTTCCAGTTCCCATAATCCACACATGAAAGAATTTAGCACAAGTTAGGTAGAATTCAACTTTTCATCAAAAGGGAATATTTCAAAACAATTAAAACACATGTAACTTATAATTGGAAAATTAATACCATAAGAAAGAATAATTATGCCTTATGCTTTTGTTTATTTTTTTTTTATTGTATAGGCAAAATTCATGAAGAAATTTTTCTTAGCTAAGCACATTTCTTTAAACACACATTTGGAACTTTTAATAAGTATCACAGTAGCCATGTGGGTGTTTTAGAAAAAGACATTGAGAATAGGCTAAAGAAAAACAATATAGTGGCCGTCAAGAAAGGTTAAGCTCAAGTGGGCTTACTATAATGAGAATATTCAGTTTGCACAAGGTAGGTCAATTTAAGCCAAGTGGTTATTATTATACCTCTATCATATTTCTCTTAAGGTTAAGCATACAATTTTGAATGGCAACAGTACAAGTTCTAGCATTACCAAGCTATGGATGACTCTCTCAATAATGAGTTTACTGAATGAATTCAGTTACAATGAATGGCTCAAGTACCACAACCTGCTGTAAAATTAATTTGTTTGATTACTTGTGGCAGGTGTACTCATGTCATATGTTGCCCTGACAATATTAGATTTCAAGATAGCAACACAGTCTGAACTTACTATTATCTGCACAAAAATACAAACTAAAACCTAAGCACTCAATACTACCTATCAATCATGCCATACTAAGTTAAATGTATTTTTTACTAAATATACTCTTGACTGACTCTTACACTTAAGAATGATATGAGTTAGCTAAAAAAAATGGAGGCAACATTTTATGCACATCTTAGCATGATACTTGAAATATTACACAATCATACAAAGTAATGTCAATAAAAGAAACTTAATTTTCGCCTCTTCCCAAAAATATTTGTGGCACTATCCTCAAAGACATACATATCAATATAAAAATGACACATTGAGTTCTAATTACCATATCAGCTGCCAAAAGGTCAAAAAATAAAAATTTAGAAGTCATACCAATTAAGCGGTGCAAGTAAAATTCATGCATCAGATTTTGAGGACTCTCCTATGGAGACCTCGTTCGAGGGTTCCATGGATTCCTTATTGCCTCTTAGTAGTCTTTTGAAATGCTATTTGGGGCTGAGGGAGGAGGTTCTTGTAGAACTATAGGAGATAGCAGGCTGTGGGGCTTCTATAAAGGTCTTGGCAGGGAAAACATTCATGGTTACCTTGCTACTTGATCCTAGAGGTCGTGGATTACCTATCCAATTTCTCCAAGAGTTAGTGCACTCCAAGGTTTCTTTGTGCACTCCAAGGTTTCTTTGTTAATGCACTCCAAGGTTTCTTTGGTGATGATATTTATCCAGTTGAGGCTGGCGTGCCACCTCAAATGATTTTTTAGATCTAGGCTTTCTATAATTGTGGTTGCCTCAGCTGTTGTCTCACTTGTCAATTTTTCTGCACATGCATATGCCTTACAGTCCTCCATGAAGAAAATTTGTCCCGGAATCTTTTCAGACTAGCAAATGTGCAAATTTTCCATCATCTTTACATTGAATGCTTCCATCAATTGAGCTCTGGACTAAGACTCCTTGTCTGTTGGTCCCTTGTGAGGTTAGATTTGTTCCAAAAGGGGGGTGATAGGCTAAAGATCGTATAACCCTCTATAAGAGTAAGTGAACCTTATTGTATCACATAGTAAAAGTTCCGAAGAACAATATCGATCCCACAAAGACTAGTACCTAATGCCCTATTCGTACTCGAATTCTATATTATCTAAGATATCGGTTAAGTGTATCGTGTGTTTTTATACTAATACAAAAAATAAACTAGCAAAGCAATTAAACAACTAATATGTTAAACGTATGAATGGAAGACTGGGATTTAGGATCCCCATGCTAACCCCTATGGATCAATAAGTGTATGTTATGTGAATTTAAAGGTTAACTCGAGACGGTGATTTTCCATTAGAAAATAGTAACTCATGTCAATAACTACTAAATCTACCTCAAACACTATTAGGTCGATGCTTGGTTGGAAAATCCCTAAATGTGTTTGAAGGCATTATATGGTATGTAAATGAAGGCTAAACAATAACCTAGACCACGAAGCCGCACTATCCGGTTAAAGCTATATGGTTAACTAATATGTTAAATTGATTTGTTTATTTGGTTAGGTTTCATAATTCAACTTCTCTGCCTAATTACTTGGTTAGGTTTCTTAGATAGAGGTAAGCAATACTTTAGTTAATTCTCTAGTTAAATCCTACAACATAAATAAACGCTTATTAACGATCCATACTCGTTAAGTACGGTTTATCGCCATCCTAACCTATAGTGCTTTATCTTATGTCTGAGCTAAGACACAAAGGCATGATGAGATGGACTGAAGATGGAATCATGTTCAGAAAGTTAGGTTTATTAATTCAAGAATAAAAGATGAAGAGTATGTAGATAAAGAGAAAACTTGAATTAAGATGAACTAAACTTGGGAATAAGAGGTGAGAAAAAAAAATGTCAAAGCTTGCTTAACTAAACTAACAATATAACGAAAACAGTAATCTAAACTAAGGTAAAAAGAAATATAAAGCAAAGAATGTGAAAACGGAAAGTAAAACTAAGTTACAACTAAGCTAATTTAAGAACTGATGACTAATCTCCCTAATTACAATGTAAAAGCTACTATTTATAGTGATTAGGTCATCCACTGATCTCTAGTAGGTCTTCTAGCCTTCATCTGGTCGGATTACCTTTTGTCTGACTTGGACATTTGTTTGCCTTGTGGTTAAAATCACCACACTTGAAGCACCTTCCTCGTTTCTTCTTAACCCTCGATCTATTATACCCATTGGGGCTAGTGGTGCTGAAATCTACTTTAGGGATAACAGGACAACAAAGGCACATGCACTATTCAGGAGGCCTTTATAAGACACGAGATGATCCCTAAGATCATAGAAATCAATGACAGCTCCCTAATGTGTAATCAACAACTGGATAGTGTTATCAAAATCTTCTTCGAGATTTTTTGAATAGTAGTGAAGAGAGCAGATGAACAAGAAAAGGAATTCTAAAAGCACTTAAATAATCAAGGATCAGTTTGACCTTCTGCATGTAATGAGCAACAGGCAAATCATTTTTTTTAGATCATACAGATCCAGACTGAGTTGAAATTTTCTAGTACTCGAGACAACACAATAGGTACATTCAAGTACCACCCATATGGCATGTGGGGATTTATGTCGAGTGATAATGGGATAAACTTCTTCAATTATAGAATTAAGCAGTAGGGCCCGAACAAAATTCTCAAAATTATACCATTAAAAAAAGGAGGGATTAAGTAAATAATCATGAATAATTATTGGATAAGCAACATGAGGTAAATGTTGGTCCCGTGTAATGTAATAGGATTAGATCCAATGGAGGGGGGTTAGGAACTAATGTAACTTTTTCGCTTAATTGCTGACTTAATTTAATTCTTTAAACAACTTCACTCAGTTTAGGTCAGCAAGGCTGAGCGCGATGCAAGACAGCTTTAGTCAGAGGCTGACTAGAAATATTTTACTTGTGAGTTGGGAATTAACACTCAAGGTCAGCTTCCAACTCAACACTATGATTACTCAGCGTCGGTTTACAGATTATATATTGAGTAATTTAAACAAGCAACACATACATATATATATATATCAAGAGAAGGGTAAGAAATTACTCAGCAGTCTTATCCTGGTTCGGCCTCACCGCTATTAGACGAGGTGCCGCGGCCTAATCTCCCGGGCGGACCGGGAGGTGGACACCTCATGGCGACGTAAGCGGTGATTGGCGCCGAAAGCAACCAATCATGGAATCAAGCTGCTCGGCAGGACCGGAGCTCGGAGTATGGAAGAGTCGCCACCCACGAATGGGAAAATGAACACCGATCCCTTGCGGGAGACCGGTGAGGGTTCGGGAAACTTAGGTACGAGCCGAGAAGGCTAGCTCCTTTCCGGAGAAAGGCTACTAGGCACCCCGACATCGCCCGGTTATGAACCACCGGCCTCCTACTCAGCGTGTTAGGCGATAACAGACTAATCGCATATTTCTTTAAGTTTAAAATTCATTTGAAACCTTTTCTTTCTCGTTTTGAAAACCGTTTTGAGCATATATTATTGAAAGCCACTTTGGTAAAGAATCACCCATTTTGCATAAATTTATAAAAGAGAGAGGGGGAGAAGGAATAATTGATTTATTTACAGTGTGTCTTATGCTTCGATTCGTATGTTAACTCTATACTAAACTCACTCCCTGAAAACAAGTTTATTTATATGGTTCGTACCTTAATCGCCGTTGGAACGATTTAGGTACGTTTCAAAACCCCGCTGACTTACATGTCATCTACTTGAATCGCCGTTGGAACGACTCGAGCGTTTGAAGACGTGAAATAAAGAATTTTAATCCGAAAACGTGGTTAGGCATACAAGTCGATTTATTTTATACAAATCATTTAAGAAAACGATTCAAAACTCCATTATTTACGACGAAAACGATTTTAATTACAAGGTTCGCCTATTCCGTCGTTGGAACGGATCAAGGTTTCAACACGTGATATTTTGGAAATGATTTAAAAATGTCAAGAAGACGTTTTATTTACATTAGAAACCTCTAAAAATTGAGCTTAAATAAACAAATTAAATTCTTTTTTTTGTGGTTTATTTTCCCCTTTTCACTCAATTGAAACAATCTTGAACATTATCATAGTCACAACAACAAATGAACCAATCCCAAATTCATCAATTGGAAACTAATTTAAAACCTATATCCCCAAATGCCAAAAGGGTAAGAAAATGAGCATATACATATATATATACCTATATTTAAAAATAATGATATACATATAATTTAGAAAACCAAGTAAAGGATACCACCTAATATAGCTAAATATATACATAATAATGAAAATGAAAGATACTAAATATAATACACTTTTATCATACTTAAAACATGTAAAATAATGAACCAAGTTTATTGTTAATAAGAAAATAAACCTTATATCCCCAAAATAACTATCAGAATAAATATATGAGAAATAACTCTCCCAAATATACATTAAACATCAAAAATAACTCCTAATTATCCTCAAAACACCTTCTAATTAATTACCCAAGATGCCCAAATAAATAATCCTCTAAAAATAATACCCAATATAGTTTAAAGGAATTAAATAGAAAATATATACATATAAATAAACATATGTACAAAGTATTTAAAAATAGTTTGAAAGTATATATTACATAAATATACATATATATATATATAAAGGACCAAAAGCCTAAAAGTTGAGAAAAAGGGACCAAAACAGCATTTTTTACATTTCAGCAGATTTACCGACGAAAAATCCGTCGGTAAACAGCAATCAGTGACAGAAAGAGAAGAATTACAGAAACAGTCCACCACTTTCCAGATTCGTTCAAAAGCTTTAAATTAAGTCTAATTCAATCGTTTTGGATCTCCGAACTACCAAAAATGGATCATAGTCTATAACGGAGTTTCCTAAAACGACGTTTTTATTTTAAAACGTTATTCGGAAATATCTTTTAAAAAAACTTATAATTACGACGTTTTTTAATACCCGAACTACCTTTTAATCGGATCACGGTTCGTATTGGGATATCAAAACGAGGTTTTTTATTTAAAAACAAAACCGAACGTTTATCTAATACGAGACGAAAACTAAATAAATACGAAAAAATTAAATAAAACGTGATAAATAAATAAGCAACTAAATAAATAAAATTATAACATAAAACAAAATAAATAAAGGAAATAAATTAAATAAAATAAAACGAGTCTAGTCCTCGGATAATACCTAAAGTTCGGTATTGACAGTTGAAGTCGGTTGATTCCACGAATCGTGCTTTTCCGGTGTTTTTTGTACTTTCGGTAAAATTTTAACTTTGGAAAAATTTGGAGATTTTCAATTTTTAGGAAAAAAAATGTTTTCTCCCAAAAAAATCAACTTTCTCTCTCTAGAAAATGTTCTAGTGTGAGCATGCCCGACGGCCGTCGGGCGTCCCGCGGACGCTGAGCGCACGCCCTGCGCTGCTGGGCGTGCCTCCGACTGCCGTCGGATACACGTCGGCTGCCGCTAGGCGTTCGCATCACGTCGCGGAGCGTCCACGAGCCGTCTACTCGATCACTGCGACCCGTTGACTCACCGCTTTGTAATTATACATTTTTCACTTTTTCTTTCAAAATTTTTCCGGAATCAACCGCTTCGACCGCTTTGATAAAGGTTTTCGTCACAGGTCCTCCGACTCGGTGTCTACAGTTGCCCCTACTTTCTTATTTTGGCAGTGATGTGTGTGTTTTGAAAACGTTTTTTACTAACGCAACACATGCAATGTAAAACATATAAAAGTAAAAGACACGTAAAGAGTAGGAGGAAGAATACCTGACCTTTGCGCTGCGCGTTCCGGCGTCGTTTTCTATTCTTTCTGGCTTTGCCTTTGAATCGACCGTCGGTGGATGTTCTTCTTTCGGATCCTAGCCTACGTTGAATAAGGGTAAAAATGGCTCAAAAGCAACCTTGGTGCACGACCGCGAGTAAAATGGCTCAAAAGCGACCCCGGTCTATGACCGTGGGTAAAATGGCTCAAAAGCAACCCTGGTCCACGACCGCGGGTAAAAAATGGCTCAAAAGCAACCCCGGTTCACGACCGGGGTAAAATGGCTCAAAAGCAACCCTGGTCCACGACCGCGGGTAAAAATGGCTCAAAAGCAACCTCGGTTCACGACCGGGGTAAAATGGCTCAAAAGCAACCCCGGTTCACAACCGGGGTAAGATGGCTCAAAAGCAACCCTGGTCCACGACCGCGGGTAAAATGTCTCAAAAGCGACCCCGGTCGACGACCGTGGGTAGAATGGCTCAAGAGCGATCCCGGCCTACAACCATGGGTAAAATGGCTCAAAAGCGATCCCAATCTACGACTGCGGGTAGAATGGCTCAAAAGCGACCCTAGTCTACGACTGCGGGTAGAATGGCTCAAAAGCGACCCTAGTCTACGACTGCAGGTAAAAATGGCTCAAAAGCAGAGGTTCTTTCTAACAATTCTGAATTCTTTAAAATACTGTTGTCTGTATTTTCTCACTGGAGCTAGTGTCTTGGAGGTTTGAATGGTTCGATAGGAATGTCTTTTTAGTCCGGAATGATTCCAACTAACAATTATTTTTCTGTTGACTGTCGTCTGTATTTTGACTGGTGCCGCTGTTTTGTAAAAATTGGATGTCATCTGGAGTTTCATCTTGATATTATCGGTCACTGTTTGGCAGAAATGCAGGCTGAAACGGACTGCAAATCGGAGGTCAATACACCTGGTAAATGATTATTTACTTTTTACCTTTATGTCACATCGTACCTTTTTCACTATTTACGGGAATGTCATTCCCCTTTTCTATATAAGGTGGTGGAGTGTCATTTCAACCCCACACCTTTGTCTCTCTTCTCTCTCTCTCTAACTTTTGATTTGGATCATTCTCGGGATGGATTTGGACCAATACGATGGCACGAAGGGCATGGAGGTGGGTTTCGTGAACCTTACTACAGTGGACCCTTTTCAGGACCCCGCAATACATCTGAGTCGGACCCGCTGTAACCAGGTAAGTACTTTCTTACTTCCTCGTCTTTTGACTAAAATTCTAGGCTTTAGTATCCCTACTTGAACATGATTTGCATGCCAACATCTAGATTGCCTTAGAAGACTTTAGTTAGAAAACACGAATTTCTTTGCTTGCAAGTAACACTTTATTTATCTTTTTGTAAGAATGCGAACTATATCCATGTGAATAGTAACACTACGAACAATGCATGCCAACAGTAAGAACAAACGTGAATAGTGCACGTGAATAGTAAAAACATGAATAGTGCACGTGAATAGTAAAAACATGAATAGTGCACGTGAATAGTGCACGTGAATAGTAAAATGTGAATAGTGCACGTGAATAGTAAAAACTTGAAAAATGCACGTGAATAGTAAAAACTTGAAAAATGCACGTGAATAGTAAAAACGTTACTAATGCACGTGAATAGTAAAAACTCGAATAATATACGTGAATAGTAAAAACTCGAATAATATACGTGGATAGTAAAAACTTGACTAATGCACGTGAATGGTAAAAACTTGACTAATGCACGTGAATAGTAAAACTTGTGAATAGAAAAAAACGTGAATAGTGCACGTGAATAGTAAAAACGTGAAAAATGCACATGAATTAGTAAAAACTCGAATAATATACGTGAATAGTAAAAACTTGACTAATGCCCGTGAATGGTAAAACTTGACTAATGCACGTGAATAGTAAAAACTCGAATAATGCACGCGAATGGATCAAAGAATAATGAATTAATCAAATCCTATACAGGCAACCCTAAGGGAGAGATTTCACAAAATGACGGTCTAAATTGACAAGATGTCTCTAGGTTAGATTTGACCGAAAGAATAGATAGATTAACGTGCTTTCATCAGATGCAAGCCTAGGAATCACATTTTAACTGTTCCGTTTTTCCAGTTCATCGGCATTTCCGGGACCACAGCAGATATTCACACGTGGTACTCCATGCTAGGCACCGCGGCGAGAGCCCGTGTGCGAGAGTTGGGCTTCGAGCCCTTCATTTTAGCGTTGCCCCGTGCCAACGGGGTATGCGATCATTTTGGCCTACGGGCCTTATGCGAGAGATGGATTGACTCGACCCACACCTTCCACCTCTCCTTCGGGGAGATGACCATCTCGCACCGCGACTTCTCTTTACTGATCGGGCTGCGGGGGAGTGGCACTCCGGTTCCCTTCTCTTTTGACACGATGCGCCCACGGGTTGACCGTGCTAGACTAGCTGCTTTGATTGGGCCGGGAGTTTACACGGGCGTCAAATCCACCCCGGCAAAGTTCATCACTACCTCGGGGCTCTTGAGTCGTAGGGACTTTTGCGGGACTGACGACACTGACCCGGCTGTCCGCAGCTTCCTAATATACACTTTGGGCGAGACGATCTTCCGCACCAAGAGCGGGACGATTCATGCGGGTCTTATTCAGGCCTTCAGTGATTTGGATGCGGTGGCGTCCTATGATTGGGCAGGAGCGGGTCTAGCTTTCCTGTACAAGTTTTTGGATCTGACTTGCCGGAAGCGCAAGGACTTCGGTGGTTACACTTTTGCTCTTCTGGTACGTGGTGCATCCTTGACTTGCCCTTTTTATCTTCTTCGCGCTTTTTGTTCGTAACCTTTGTTTTTACAAGCAGGTTTGGGCGTACGAGAGGCGGATTCTTCCCAGCGAGCATCGGCGCAGGCCACGGGTGCCAAGGCCCCCACTCATGGCTCGGTGGAGAGAGTTTGATCTTGGTACCAAGGAGAGGCCGACGGTGGTGCAGCTCCTAGATTGGATTGACTCGCGGACTTTGGGACAGGTAAAGATCTTCTAGTCGTGCTAGATTCTTGTTTGATCGGACTTAACTTTTTCTTTGTGTTTTTAGATTAAATTCAGGTGGGACGACCTTGACTTCGGTCCCGATTACACATACGTTACCCTGATCCAGGAGCAGCAGAGTGTGCTCACCGGCCCCTACGTGCGGGCATGGTATTTGGGCGACCGGGGCATCACCGGGGTTAGGGCCTCGCATTGGACACCAGGCGAGATCCCTATCTCTATGTTTGCGGTGCGAACCATGCCTTTGTCGGTCATTCGTCAAGACTTGACCCGCCGCTTTATCGGTAGAGACGTGTGGGTCCACGCCAGAGGCCGAGCTCTCTATTTGTCGACGTTATTGAGCACAAGGGATGCCCCAGCGGTGGCGATGGAGGTGGACCCCGTGGCGGACGTGTTTTCGCAGGAGGCTGTTGCTGCAGTTTTTGGTCGGGAGGAGGTTCCGGTGAGTGGTTCGACCCATTTACCTTTATTTACGAGATAGTCAGTGGCATTTATTGTGTCTCTATTTGCAGGAGGGTTCCTAGAGGAGTGCTCATATGTCAGATTTCTTCGATGGTGCCCGAGCTGAGACATCTGCGAGTGAGCCGCCATATTATGTCGGCGAGTCCTCCAGCGCTGCCCGACCGGAGAGGTCCCCCCTAGGCGTACCCGTCCCAGACTTTGGGAGGGATTTCGCGACTGTTTGCTATGACGAGTCTGGGGTGGCCTATGCCGGTGTCGAGATGGCTCCTCCTGTCTTTACGTTGAGGATACCGTTTGATCCCTCAGACGCTCTCCAGACTTCGAGAGAGACTTGCACTGATTATGTGGGATTGTCTGGTTACCTTCGAGATCGACTCAGCTTGCGCTGTGCTGACCACCTGGTAAGTATCCTCATTTTATTTTAGTGTAGTGGAAGGTATGCATATATGTATGTATGATCTTTATTCTTGCCAGTATTTCTTCTTTTTTTTTCTTTTTTTTCATATCTGTTTTTTCTTCCTTTTCAGAGTGATCTTCACACACATGAGCAGAGACAGAGTGAGTCGGTGCGGGAGGCTGATGCCAGGGTGGGCCAGGCCTACCGGGAGAGGAACGACTACTGGTCAGGGGTGATGCGGATGGAGAACGCGGGACGTCTTGCTGTTGAGGAGAGGGCGCGGGAGGAGACTACCGGACGCCTCGCCGCTGAGGAGAGAGCGCGAGTTGCCGAGGAGAGACTTCGAGTCGCCGAGGAGACCCTATCTGCGGAGCGGGCATCACATCTGAGGGACTTTGAGGCCTACTGGGATGTCCCTCCTTATTAGGCTTATTATGTATAGCTTTGTAGTTTTTATTAGGATTACCCCGATGTATAGTTGATGTATAGGGAGTGGGGTGGATAGTATGTAGGCTTTTTATTGTGAAAAGTAAAGTAGGAAATGTATAACTCATGATTCGTATTACCATGCATTTAGTAGATTATGATGATTCCAATCATTCTCTTCAAATATATTCATGCCTTTATTTATTTACAAACAACAGAAATACTTAGCCGCTTATACATTACTTTTGTAATTGCTCAAGATATAACTATTGTTACCAGGACCTGCCTTTTTTCGGTTTTCAGATCCCAGCTATTTTTCATCTCTCCTTTTACTATCCCGAAATTTTCAAATGAGTGCCCTTTCGGGTTTTCACCTATTGGGATGTCCCTGATTGTTGCATAGGTCGCCCTTTGCGGGTTTTCAACCTATCGGGAATTTTTCTTTTCTTTTTTTTTTTTTTACGAAAAGTATTTCTTAAGCCTATCCAGATTGGTAGGTTCGGAGAACTCCATGCCGTCCACGGTGGTAAGCTTCACCGCCCCTTTGCTCAGGATTTTCTTCACGAAGAACGGTCCTTCCCAATTAGGCTTAAACTTGCCCTTCAGGTCGGTGTGCGTCGCACGGATCTGTTTTAGCACCATATCCCCTTCTTTGATAGGGCTGGCCTTGACCTTTTTGTTGAAGGCTCGGGCCATCCTTCGCTGATATAGCTGCACATGGTAAAGGGCCTCCATCCTTTTCTCGTCCACCAATGCTAACTGTTCATACCGCTTCTTCACCCATTCCATCTCGGGAATCTCTGCTTCTACTGCGATTCTCAACGATCGCTTTTCAACCTCAATCGGGAGAACGACTTCTGCACCGTATACCAAGGAGAACGGTGTTGCCCCAGTTGACGTTCTAACTGTCGTGCGATAAGCCCATAAATCGAGCGGAAGCTGTTCGTGCCAGTTCCGATGCGATTCTACTGTCTTTACGAGGATCCTTTTAAGGTTCTTATTAGCTGCCTCAACTGCGGCATTAGCTTGCGGACGATACAGAGAAGACCTATGATGCTCAATACCATACTCCCGGAAGAGACTTCTCACTTCTCCTTGAAACTGGACCCCATTATCCGTGATTATGTGATGAGGCACTCCAAATCTGGTGATTAAGTGTTTTTCGATAAACTTCCTCATCTGTTTAGACCCCAACTTACCAAACGACTCTACCTTTACCCACTTGGTGAAGTAATCAATGGCAACTGCAATAAATTTGTGCCCATTCGAAGCATTAGGCCTCACCTCCCCGATGATATCAATGCCACAAGCCGCAAATGGCCAAATAGGTGCTAACACATGCAATTCCATGGCTGGTAGATGACTATAATCCCCGTGGATTTGACAATCGTGGTATTTCTTCGCATATTCGTTACAATCTCTTTCCATGGTGAGCCAGTAGAAGCCTTGCCTTATGATTTTCTTTGCTAACACCGCTCCTCCCATATGGGCTCCATAAATTCCCGAGTGTACTGATTCCATTGCCTCGCGGGCTTCTCCCGCATCCAAGCACCTCAGTTGTAACCCATCGGTGTGCCTTTTGTAAAGCAAGTCATTGTGGATGACGAACTGCTGAGCTAACCTTCTAATCACAGCTTGATCCCTCAGTTCCGACTCTTCCGGGTATGTTCCACTCTTCATGAAGTTTACGATATCGAAATAACACGGCTTTTCATCTGCCCCCAATAGCATTACATCTTCGTAGCATGGTTTGTGAGATCTCTTCAATACCAACGGCTTCGAGGCAAGGTTCCGGGGATTGTCCCAAACTGACACCAAAGTGGCCAAAGCATCCGCCGCCTGGTTTTGTGCTCGAGGGATATGATAAAAACGACATTCCCTGAATCTTTGTGCCAACCCTTCTAGCTGGTATAGGTATGGACGTAACCTTTCTTCTCTCACTTCCCGGTTTCCTTGTGCCTGTTCGATGATCAGTTTCGAGTCGCCCCAGATTTCAACATACGATACTCCCAGTGCTGCTAACGACTCCAACCCGTAGATGCACGCTTCATATTCGGCCATATTATTGGTGAGAGGGAAGGATAACTTCTTAGCCATCGGGATCCTTTCTCCCTTCGGTGAGATAAGTAGTACTCCTACTCCGGCTCCATGCGAATTAACCGCTCCATCGAAGAACATTTTCCACGGTATAACTTCTATTGCGTTCAAGTGCTCATCGGGGAAATCATAGTTTATCTCTTCCTCTTCTACGTTCAGAGGTTGGTTGGCCAGCAATTCTGCTATGGCTCTCCCCTTGACAACCTTCTTCGTTACATATTCGATATCAAATTCGGACAAAAGCAACAACCATCGGGCTAGCTTCCCTGTTAAAGACAGAGTTCGGTACAGATACTTCACGGGGTCCATCCGGGAAATAATGATCACTTTATACGATTGAAAATAGTGCCGTAGTTTCTTTATCAACCATACTACTGCCACGCACGTCTTTTCGATCATGTTATACTTAATCTCGTATTCCAGGAACTTCTTACTCAGATAATACACCGCGTGCTCCACCCCGGTGTCTCCTTCTTGGGCCAGCATTGCCCCAATAGATCGCTCTTCAATTGCTACATAGAGGAGAAGCGGTTTTCCCAGTTTAGGCGGCCTCAGAATTGGCGGATTAGACAAGTAGTTCCAGACGTTCTCTAAGGCTTGCTGACACTTATCATTCCAAATCGTGGGTTGATCCTTCCGTAGCAACTTAAAGATTGGTTCGCAGATTGCGGTGAGTCTTGCTATGAACCGACTGATATACTGAGCCTGCCCCAGAAACCCTCTCACTTCTTTCTCATTCTTTGGCGCTGGTATTTCCCATATGGCTTTCACTTTGTCAGGATCTACTTCAATTCCCTTATTTCCGATTATATAGCCTAAGATTTTCCCTGACGAAACGCCGAAGAAGCACTTCTTCGGGTTTAACCTTAGTTTGAATTCTGCAATTCGGGCCAAAAACTTCTCGAGTGCAGCGAAATGCCCCTCTCTTGTCTCCGACTTGACCATCATGTCATCCACATAAACTTCTACCTCCTTGTGTATCATATCATGGAACAGTGCTATAGCCATTCGCTGGTAAGTTGCCCCGACATTTTTCAAACCAAACGGCATCATCCTGTAGCAGTATGTTCCCCACTCAGTTGTGAACGAGGTTTTTGCTTATGCTTCTCGGCCATCTGGACTTGCATGTAGCCCATGAAACCGTCTACATTCGTGTGTAAGACACTTGATGCTGCACTGTCGATCAACACGTCAATATGAGGCAACGCGAATTCATCTCTGGGGCACGCCTTGTTAAGATCTCTATAATCGACGCACATTCTTACTTTGCCGTCCTTCTTTGCGATGGGCACTACATTTGCGACCCAAGGGGGATAGTCGATTACTTCGATGAACCCTGCTTCTAACTGTTTCTTCACTTCTTCTTTGATCTTATCTGCCCATTCTGGTCTCATGCGTCGGAGTTTCTGCTTTACGGGCTTAGCATCAGGGTATGTTGGAATACGGTGAGTTACGATTGATTGATCAATTCCTGGCATGTCTTCGTATGTCCAAGCAAACACTATTTCGTATTTTTTAATTATTCTCTCAAATTCTTTCCTCTCTTCAATAGTTAATTCTTGAGCAATTTGTATAAGTTTAGGATTTTCATCCGTGCCAAGATTGAAAGTTGACATTTCTATTGTATTGATTTCAAATGTAGGCATGTTATATGAATGAGAATGCATGGAATGATCACGATCAACATCAAGCAAGTAAGCAAAATCAGAATTCATTTCATTGATAGTGTTGGCAAGTACATCATCGGATTCAAATAAAGCAGTAATACAATTCTCATCATCAAGGTTCTCGGGTTTCTCATAAGTTTTGGAGGTACCGGGTTCATCCACCGCTCCCACCGTTGCTTCAATAGTAAGATCTGCTCCTCAGCATTCAAATCTAATATCATAATCTCCTCGACGAAGCAGCTTGCCTTTTCTTTGCCCCAGTCAGTCACATCATTGAAGATCTCAAAACCTGGCAGAATCTTTCCTTTGGTGCTAACAGCCACTTCCGACTCATCATCAGACTCATCCCAGATGTTGATCGGAACCCCCTGATTGATACCTTCCTCGTCGGAGGAACTTCCCCAAATGTCCACGACCATCAGATCCATTATGTGAGGGACATTCGGATTGATGTAGGAAGGGTCCGACGATCCATACCGAGCCCAGCCTATCAGTTCTTCATAGTCCTTGAGGAACACTCCATTCATTCTTCTAGCCACAAGTGGAATAGCACCCTTTCGGATGCACATGAGTTGCTCCTGATCACTCGGGGTGACCCGACATGAGGCATACTTGAACCTCCATCTCCTAGCATAATCCACGAATGCTTCCTCGGGAAATTGCTTGATCCTTTCTAAATCTTCCAACGACCTAGTCCATGGGATGTACATTTCATATCTCTGCACGAAAGCCTCCATGAGGGACTCCCATTCCGCTTTTGCCTTTGCCGAGAGCATTCGGTGCCACATCAAAGCTTCTCCTATGAGTGTCTTTGGAAAATGCTGGATTAACTCACTTCGGTAGAGTCCCGCGTCAAACATGTAGGCACGGAAATAGTTTATGTGATCAATGGGGTTCTCATCTCCCTTATATTTAGACATGGCTGTTACTGCTTCAGGTGTCTCCTCTTCGGGTAATGCAGGTATTTCCTCTGGACATTCCCGTGCGGCGTATTTCTTGATGAATCTCTTAGTCATTTTTGCCCAATCTGCTTTAACTTGCATTGGAAGAGACATGTACCACACTAGTGACTCTCCTGCCAATGAGTTGCAAAACAAGCTCGTGATCTCCTCCTCTTTGAAACCTAGAGGACCCATAGCCGACAGATAAAAATGCAAGTGCTCCATGGGGTCCTTCCCTTCATTATACTTGCTGACAGTCGGAAACGGATGTTTGATAGGCCCAATTTGCATCGCACTGTATTCCCCTGCCTGTGTTTTGTCTCTTCGATACTTCATCAAAAACAAGCTTGACATCAGTGACCAATCATGCTTAGTCGAGTCAGGTAGCGATTGAAACCACTTCAAAGGTTCGCCCACCAGCGAAAGATAGAACCATGGAGCGACTTTTTCCACTTTGTATGGCTCCCCAAACATAGCACACACGTATCCATACAAATGAGCTTCGGGGTCTTCTACCCCACTAAACAATTTCAACACAGGCATGATCCTCCGAGATGATACTTCCTCGGTTTCCTCAGTTTCAGTCCTATCGTCCCACACTTCTTCCGTTGGCTCTTCCTCCAAAACAGACACGTATAAACCATTTCCCACATTCCTTTTCTCATCGAAGTCCAACAACTCCTCTTCGCTTGCCCTGAAGGATCCCATCACTAAACTCTCTTCGAGCCCCGGCCCGATCATGCTCACCTTATGATTAGGCAATGGATTACGCCTAGTGGGAGGGTTTGCTGACGATGGATCAACTATCTTCTTCTCCTCAATCAAATCTTGGATCTCGTGCTTCAACCTCTCACAGTTCTCAATAGTGTGCCCATAACTGCTGTGGAATTCGCAGTATCCCCTAGCTTGTATCTACGGAGAAGGCGGAGCTTTGTTATAACGAGTAAGAGCTTTCAACAAACCCTTTTTCTGCAATCGTTCGAAAACTTTTGCGTAGGTCTGATCGAATTTGGCGAACTGTCTCTTCTCAATAGCATTAAGATCAAGCACTTTCACTGCTGCAGATTCTGCACTCGCACTTGGCCCTCCGGCACTATATCCAGACTTCGTCCACTTGGTATAAGCTTTCTTTGGTTCTCCGTCCCCCTCAACTGTCAAGGCGCAGCTATACATTTGGTTGAAATCGGTAAAAGGCATGTACCGCAGGTCATTCTTAATATACGACAATGTGTTATCGAATACCATTCGGATCTGATCCTGCTCAAGCGGCTTCTGCTTCATAAACGCGGCCTTGGCCCTCCATCTTCTTACAAAATCGGAAAAAGATTCCCCAGTCTGCTGCTTAGTGCTCTCAAGTTCCTTCAAAGTGACCTCAAGCATGGTGTTGAAGCTATACTGAGCGATGAATGACTTCGCTAACTCTTTCCAATCCCTCTTCATCACCATTGGCAGTGCATGAAACCATGTGAGGGCAGCCCCCTCTAGATAAGTGTTAAACAGCCCCAGGACTTGATCCTCAGTCAGGATCGTGTGCTTTATCACGGCAACATACTGATTCATGTGAGCAGTGGGATCTCCAGTTCCATCGAACTTTTTCATGTCAGGGAGCCGGAATTTCAAAGGCAAAGCAGTTGCCGACAAACCATTCTTCAAGTTATAAAGGTCCTGACTCCCGGAACTTCCCCCACGTAGATCCTGCACCTCCTGAGTGATGTGTTGCTTCCACTCCTCTTCCTTAGCTTTTTCTTTCTCAAGCTGCTTTCGGATGTAATCCTGATAATCATCCTCATTCCCAAAGCGAGGACCATCGTTCACCTCATTCTCAGCGTGCTTACTGCCACTCTTGTCGTCCTTCATGGCCAGCTTAGCTATCTGGGCCACTATCGCAGCTAACTGCTCATTAATGTTATTCACAGAGTTTTCCAATCCGGCCACTTTTTCGTCGGTCGCAGACATACTGACGGAAGAACGAGTATACCCGGATGAAGATGAATCAGAAGCCACAATTGCCGATTCGGAACTTTCAATCTGATCAAACTGCCTAACTAGCCGACTGCTCTCACGGAACCACAACCGCTTAATGATGACATCTGCGCGAACAGTATCCATTAGTATGTATGCATGGTTTTATATGCATGATTTGTGGTGTGTGCGTTTATTTACGGATATATAAGATAAGAAGAACAAACGTTAGTCTAATTACACGTATCACAACATCTCTCTTCCACCCTTATTCCTCCACACACTCGATGGTCTAAGTCTCTTTCCTAGGATTTTGGTTTGGGGCTCACATTGCGATCCAGGGGATGCGTGATGCCGTCGATTATTGCGGAAAAGTAAATCATCCATCAGACAACACAGTCCGTTTTTGACGTATCAGCGTTCAGTGACTAAGATATCGACCAAGTGAGATTGTTCCTTCGGAATAACTCGTCTTTTGTCCTTTCGCGAGACGCGTTAGTTCGGGTTTTGACTCCCTTTGAGCACATCTCAGTTTTTTAGACGTGGTACGAGTTATTCTTTTAGCCCAATCGTTCGTTATTGACGATGATTCGTTCCCTTTTATTCGCGTGGGTTCGTGTCTCGATTTTTGGATTACGACGGGATCTTTTGGATCTATCGAGAGACGCAACCACGTGTTTATTTAGTGATGGAATCACTTTTGAATTTAAGGAACGGACTCATCGCGTAACGTGTTTGTTTTTAGCGTTAAGAATCCGTTTGCTCGTTTTGGCTACGTGAAAAGACGGCGAGTCTTATTCGAGCGCACGATGATCTTTCGGCTATCAACAACTCTTTATTTCTTCCAATTTACGAGATATACCATCCTAGTGTGGTTATAGAAAATCAACGTTTCGTTGAATCACATGCTTATTCGAAGCAGGGATATCACCGTTTGTTTTCATTTAGGCACGAGTTAAGCAAACACGCACATCGGGCCATATTTCTTATAGTTTTGGTAACGGTCGAAATGATCGAGTCGTTAGTCAAACCCACAGTCTCGTCCATATGGCACAATTATGCGGTTTAGCTTAATTCGGCTTCGTGATTTTAAACGGGGTATACACTCGTTCGAGGCACGTATTCAACGGTATTGGTTTATTTTCTTTAACTACTCTCGGGATCGACATATATCGTAGATAAAGAATGATTTTGGTCGTCTAGTTTATTTTTGCTTTTCTTTTATTTTCTTAGTCACTTTTGCGGACACGTCCATTTCTCTTAAGAACAACACAAGGCATAACGCAAGAGCTCGTCTTTTATTCGGAAGGGACGGGCCACGTTTGCGAAACTCTTTACGTTACAGTGGGGTCATTCGAAACAGAAATGTTCTTCGTTTTCGTTTCGTCATAATTTCGCTTTATCCCAACCTATTTAAAGAATCTGAATAACGGCTACTGTTAATATAGTCTTTTGAATCGCGATATAACTATCCTTAATACCAAACCAATTCGTACTAATACGTGCTTACGTCATAACGTATTTCCTGAAAATGTGCCTTCTTCGGGACACGGAAAGGGACCAGGCGGGTCGCACAAGTTCATTTATACGAGATGACTAAGTCTTCTTTAGTTCGAATTGTTTCGATGTTTTTGGGGTAGTTTGTACATCGGTTTAAGAGTATATATTAACGTATCGTTTCATTTTCTTTATCTATTTTAGGATTAGACACGTATTATGGTGATTTGAAAACACGGACTGATTCATTTGTCACATCAAAAACAGTAACGGGTAATCCTATGGCAACTTCTAAGGCTACTATATGCTGACACGGCTGATCGCGGGACCTCACAGGACCGCACAAATTTGCCCCTAACGAATGGATGGGGACCCTTTGGCGCCTTACTGTAAGGGGGAACTTACACTAGTCTCTTTCGAGCGACGAATGGACTCTCGCTAGAGGTTTCGCGGAAATTACCCAAAAGGTTTGCAATAATGCTTATGAATGCATACGAAAAGAAATAATACGATCCGTCCCCGTTAAGGGCTTAATACACGCCTTCCGGAATCAAATTTCTCGCTTCCCCAGCAGAGTCGCCACTTGTTAGAC
Source organism: Euphorbia lathyris (assembly GCF_963576675.1). Taxonomy (NCBI): domain Eukaryota; kingdom Viridiplantae; phylum Streptophyta; class Magnoliopsida; order Malpighiales; family Euphorbiaceae; genus Euphorbia; species Euphorbia lathyris. Next base: position 62,447,982 of record NC_088910.1, on the reverse strand, counting down.
GAGGTGCCGCGGCCTAATCTCCCAGGCGGACTGGGGGGTGGACACCTCATGGCGATGTAAACGGTGATTGGCGCCGAAAGCAACCAATCGTGGAATCAAGCTGCTCGGCAGGACCGGAGCTCGGAGTATGGAAGAGTCGCCACCCACGAATGGGAAAATGAACACCGATCCCTTGCGGGAGACCGGTGAGGGTTCGGGAAACTTAGGTACGAGCCGAGAAGGCTAGCTCCTTTCCGGAGAAAGGCTACTAGGCACCCCGACATCGCCCGGTTATGAACCACCGGCCTCCTACTCAGCGTGTTAGGCGATAACGGACTAATCTCATATTTCTTTAAGTTTAAAATTTATTTGAAACCTTTTCTTTCTCGTTTTGAAAACCGTTTTGAGCATATATTATTGAAAGCCACTTTGGTAAAGAATCACCCATTTTGCATAAATTTATAAAAGAGAGAGGGGGAGAAGGAAGAATTGATTTATTTACAGTGTGTCTTATGCTTCGATTCGTATGTTAACTCTATACTAAACTCACTCCCCGAAAACGAGTTTATTTACATGGTTCGTACCTTAATCGCCGTTGGAACGATTTAGGTACGTTTCAAAACCCCGCTGACTTACATGTCATCTACTTGAATCGCCGTTGGAACGACTCGAGCATTTGAAGACGTGAAATAAAGAATTTTAATCCGAAAACGTGGTTAGGCATACAAGTCGATTTATTTTATACAAATCATTTAAGAAAACGATTCAAAACTCCATTATTTACGACGAAAACGATTTTAATTACAAGGTTCACCTATTCCGTCGTTGGAACGGATCAAGGTTTCAACACGTGATATTTTGGAAATGATTTAAAAATGTCAAGAAGACGTTTTATTTACATTAGAAACCTCTAATACGAGACGAAAACTAAATAAATACGAAAAAATTAAATAAAACGTGATAAATAAATAAGTAACTAAATAAATAAAATTATAACATAAAAAAAATAAATAAAGGAAATAAATTAAATAAAATAAAACGAGTCTAGTCCTCGGATAATACCTCAAGTTCGGTATTGACAGTTGAAGTCGGTTGATTCCACGAATCGTGCTTTTCCGGTGTTTTTTGTATTTTCGGTAAAATTTTAACTTTGGGAAAATTTGGAGATTTTCAATTTTTAGGAAAAAAAATGTTTTCTCCCAAAAAAATCAACTTTCTCTCTGTAGAAAATGTTCTAGTGTGAGGAGCTCTCCCCAAAAATCCCCCCCCCCCCTTTTGCATAGGGATCCGTGCCTTAAATAGGCAACGGATCCCGTAATCTTTTGGGCCACGCCCAACTAAGGTTGGGCGTCGCCCAAAAGAGGTTGGGCTATCACCCAACCTGGTTTCATGGATGAGTTTCATCTCTACACAAGGATCTGTCATATCTCACCTTATAGCTAATATATTTCTGGCAGAATTAAGCTTTAGAGATTACCTATAAGACAGAATTGAGTAGACCTATTCTTATTTGAGTGTTATTTCTATTAGGTTTTTAATATACCACAGAAGGTAACACACATCCTTACATAATCATTTTACCTTGCAAAGGGACGCTCAATCGCTCATGGTGTTTGTGGTATTTCTGTTCTAAGCTCGTTCCAACGAGGCTAATAGGAGCAAATATCATAAGATAGCATCTTTTCTAAAATCATAGTTTTTCATCGAAAAAACCCGGCTTTTAGCAACTTTTTTATCTAAAATTCTAGATTTTAGAACATGAATTGGCTGTTCTGTATTTCAGGATTATTTCCTACATACACTCTTTAGCCCTTGCATACTTGCTTAATTCCATAAGCTTGTAAGGTTGTCGAGACTCCATTGTTTTGTTTTAAACTTAAGGACAATCAAGAGTCTTTTAATTCGGTTATAATGGGGCTAGGGTAAATATTTATGGATTGAAAAGATGTGAGCTAATCATGGCTACCATATCATAGTTCCCCATTCATATAACAGTATTTAGCACACATATACACATGTAATAGAGGCTTTTTATTGCCTTTCTCAATGGTACATGCTATAGGATAAATTTCCAGTTCCCATAATCCACACATGAAAGAATTTAGCACAAGTTAGGTAGAATTCAACTTTTCATCACAAGGGAATATTTCAAAACAATTAAAACACATGTAACTTATAATTGGAAAATTAATACCATAAGAAAGAATAATTATGCCTTATGCTTTTGTTTATTTTTTTTATTGTATAGGCAAAATTCATGAAGAAATTTTTCTTAGCTAAGCACCTTTCTTTAAACACACACATTTGGAACTTTTAATAAGTATCACAGTAGCCATGTGGGTGTTTTAGAAAAAGACATTGAGAATAGGCTAAAGAAAAACAATATAGTGGCTGTCAAGAAAGGTTAAGCTCAAGTGGGCTTACTATAATGAGAATATTCAGTTTGCACAAGGTAGGTCAATTTAAGCCAAGTGGTTATTAGTATACCTCTATCATATTTCTCTTAAGGTTAAGCATACAATTTTGAATGGCAACAGTACAAGTTCTAGCATTACCAAGCTATGGATGACTCTTTCAATAATGAGTTTACTGAATGAATTCAGTTACAATGAATGGCTCAAGTACCGCAACCTGTTGTAAAATTAATTTATTTGATTACTTGTGGCAGGTGTACTCATGTCATATGTTGCCCTGACAATATTAGATTTCAAGATAGCAACACAGTCTGAACTTACTATTGTCTGCACAAAAATACAAACTAAAACCTAAGCACTCAATACTACCTATCAATCATGCCATACTAAGTTAAATGTATTTTTTACTAAATATACTCTTGACTGACTCTTACACTTAAGAATGATATGAGTTAGCTAAAAAAAATGGAGGCAACATTTTATGCACATCTTAGCATGATACTTGAAATATTACACAATCATACAAAGTAATGTCAATAAAAGAAACTTAATTTTCGCCTCTTCCCAAAAATATTTGTGGCACTATCCTCAAAACATACATATCAATATAAAAATGACACATTGAGTTCTAATTACCGTATCAGCTGCCAAAAGGTCAAAAAATAAAAATTTAGAAGTCATACCAATTAAGCGGTGCAAGTAAAATTCATGCATCAGATTTTGAGGACTCTCCTATGGAGACCTCGTTCGAGGGTTCCATGGATTCCTTATTGCCACTTAGTAGTCTTTTGAAATGCTATTTGGGGCTGAGGGAGGAGGTGCTTGTAGAACTATAGGAGATAGCAGGCTGTGGGGCTTCTGTAAAGGTCTTGGCAGGGAAAACATGCATGGTTACCTTGCTACTTGATCCTAGAGGTCGTGGATTACCTATCCAATTTCTCCAAGAGTTAGTGCACTCTAAGGTTTCTTTGTCAATGCACTCCAAGGTTTCTTTGGTGATGATATTTATCCAGTTGAGGCTGGTGTGCCACCTCAAATGATTTTTTAGATCTAGGCTTCCTATAATTATGGTTGCCTCAGTTATTGGCCTCTTCTCTAGTGCCTTTTCCTCAGCTGTTGTCTCACTTGTCAATTTTTCTACACATGCATATGCCTTACAGTCCTCCATGAAGAAAATTTGTCCCGGAATCTTTTCAGACTAGCAAATGTGCAAATTTTCCATCATCTTTACATTGAATGCTTCCATCAATTGAGCTCTGGACTAAGACTCCTTGTCTGTTGGTCCCTTGTGAGGTTAGATTTGTTCCAAAAGGGGGGTGATAGGCTAAAGATCGTATAACCCTCTATAAGAGTAAGTGAACCTTATTGTATCACATAGTAAAAGTTCCGAAGAACAATATCGATCCCACAAAGACTAGTACCTAATGCCCTATTCGTACTCGAATTCTATATTATCTAAGATATCGGTTAAGTGTATCGTGTGTTTTTATACTAATACAAAAAATAAACTAGCAAAGCAATTAAACAACTAATATGTTAAACGTATGAATGGAAGACTGGGATTTAGGATCCCCATGCTAACCCCTATGGATCAATAAGTGTATGTTATGTGAATTTAAAGGTTAACTCGAGACGGTGATTTTCCATTAGAAAATAGTAACTCATGTCAATAACTACTAAATCTACCTCAAACACTATTAGGTCGATGCTTGGTTGGAAAATCCCTAAATGTGTTTGAAGGCATTATATGGTATGTAAATGAAGGCTAAACAATAACCTAGACCACGAAGCCGCACTATCCGGTTAAAGCTATATGGTTAACTAATATGTTAAATTGATTCGTTTATTTGGTTAGGTTTCATAATTCAACTTCTCTGCCTAATTACTTGGTTAGGTTTCTTAGATAGAGGTAAGCAATACTTTAGTTAATTCTCTAGTTAAATCCTACAACATAAATAAACGATTATTAACGATCCATACTCGTTAAGTACGGTTTATCGCCATCCTAACCTATAGTGCTTTATCTTATGTCTGAGCTAAGACACAAAGGCATGATGAGATGGATTGAAGATGGAATCATGTTCAGAAAGTTAGGTTTATTAATTCAAGAATAAAAGATGAAGAGTATGTAGATAAAGAGAAAACTTGAATTAAGATGAACTAAACTTGGGAATAAGAGGTGAGAAAAAAAAATGTCAAAGCTTGCTTAACTAAACTAACAATATAACGAAAACAGTAATCTAAACTAAGGTAAAAAGAAATATAAAGCAAAGAATGTGAAAACGGAAAGTAAAACTAAGTTACAACTAAGCTAATTTAAGAACTGATGACTAATCTCCCTAATTACACTGTAAAAGCTACTATTTATAGTGATTAGGTCATCCACTGATCTCTAGTAGGTCTTCTAGCCTTCATCTGGTCGGATTACCTTTTGTCTGACTTGGACATTTGTTTGCCTTGTGGTTAAAATCACCACACTTGAAGCACCTTCCTTGTTTCTTCTTAACCCTCGATCTATTATACCCATTGGGGCTAGTGGTGCTGAAATCTACTTTAGGGATAACAGGACAACAAAGGCACATGCACTATTCAGGAGGCCTTTATAAGACACGAGATGATCCCTAAGATCATAGAAATCAATGACAGCTCCCTAATTTGTAATCAACAACTGGATAATGTTATCAAAATCTTCCTCGAGATTTTTTGAATAGTAGTGAAGAGAGCAGATGAACAAGAAAAGGAATTCTAAAAGCAGTTAAATCATCAAGGATCAGTTTGACCTTCTGCATGTAATGAGCAACAGGCAAATCATTTTTTTAGATCATACAGATCCAGACTGAGTTGAAATTTTCTAGTACTCGAGACAACCCAATAGGTACATTCAAGTACCACCCATATGGCATGTGGGGATTTAAGTCGAGTGATAATGGGATAAACTTCTTCAATTATAGAATTAAGCAGTAGGGCCCGAACAAAATTCTCAACATCATACCATTAAAAAAGGAGGGATTAAGTAAATAATCATGAATAATTATTGGATAAGCAACATGAGGTAAATGTTGGTCCCGTGTAATGTAATAGGATTAGATCCAATGGAGGGGGGTTAGGAACTAATGTAACTTTTTTGCTTAATTGCTGACTTAATTTAATTCTTTAAACAACTTCACTCAGTTTAGGTCAGCAAGGCTGAGCGCGATGCAAGACAGCTTTAGTCAGAGGCTGACTAGAAATGTTTTACTTGTGAGTTGGGAATTAACACTCAAGGTCAGCTTCCAACTCAACACTCTGATTACTCAGCGTCGGTTTACAGATTATATACTGAGTAATTTAAACAAGCAACACATACATATATATATATATATCAAGAGAAGGGTAAGAAATTACTCAGCAGTCTTATCCTGGTTCGGCCTCACCGCTGTTAGACGAGGTGCCGCGGCCTAATCTCCCGGGCGGACCGGGGGGTGGACACCTCATGGCGATGTAAGCGGTGATTGGCGCTGAAAGCAACCAATCGTGGAATCAAGCTGCTCGGCAGGACCGGAGCTCGGAGTATGGAAGAGTCGCCACCCACGAATGGGAAAATGAACACCGATCCCTTGCGGGAGACCGGTGAGGGTTCGGGAAACTTAGGTACGAGCCGAGAAGGCTAGCTCCTTTCCGGAGAAAGGCTACTAGGCACCCCGACATCGCCCGGTTATGAACCACCGGCCTCCTACTCAGCGTGTTAGGCGATAACGGACTAATCGCATATTTCTTTAAGTTTAAAATTCATTTGAAACCTTTTCTTTCTCGTTTTGAAAACCGTTTTGAGCATATATTATTGAAAGCCACTTTGGTAAAGAATCACCCATTTTGCATAAATTTATAAAAGAGAGAGGGGGAGAAGGAAAAATTGATTTATTTACAGTGTGTCTTATGCTTCGATTCGTATGTTAACTCTATACTAAACTCACTCCCCGAAAACGAGTTTATTTACATGGTTCGTACCTTAATCGCCGTTGGAACGATTTAGGTACGTTTCAAAACCCCACTGACTTACATGTCATCTATTTGAATCGCCGTTGGAACGACTCGAGCGTTTGAAGACGTGAAATAAAGAATTTTAATCCGAAAACGTGGTTAGGCATACAAGTCGATTTATTTTATACAAATCATTTAAAAAAAACGATTCAAAACTCCATTATTTACGACGAAAACGATTTTAATTACAAGGTTCGCCTAATCCGTCGTTGGATCGGATCAAGGTGTCAACACGTGATATTTTGGAAATGATTTAAAAATGTCAAGAAGACGTTTTATTTACATTAGAAACCTCTAAAAATTGAGCTTAAATAAACAAATTAAATTCTCTTTTTTTTGTGGTTTATTTTCCCCTTTTCACTCAATTGAAACAATCTTGAACATTATCATAGTCACAACAACAAATGAACCAATCCCAAATTCATCAATTGGAAACTAATTTAAAACCTATATCCCCAAATGCCAAAAGGGTAAGAAAATGAGCATATACATATATATATACATATATTTAAAAATAATGATATACATATAATTTAGAAAACCAAGTAAAGGATACCACCTAATATAGCTAAATATATACATAATAATGAAAATGAAAGATACTAAATATAATACACTTTTATCATACTTAAAACATGTAAAATAATGAACCAAGTTTATTGTTAATAAGAAAATAAACCTTATATCCCCAAAATAACTATCATAATAAATATATGAGAAATAACTCTCCCAAATATACATTAAACATCAAAAATAACTCCTAATTATCCTCAAAACACCTTCTAATTAATTACCCAAGATGCCCAGATAAATAATCCTCTAAAAATAATACCCAATATAGTTTAAAGGAATTAAATAGAAAATATATACATATAAATAAACATATGTACAAAGTATTTAAAAATAGCTTGAAAGTATATATTACATAAATATACATATATATATATAAAGGACCAAAAGCCTAAAAGTTGAGAAAAAGGGACCAAAACAGCATTTTTTACATTTCAGCAGATTTACCGACGGAAAATCCGTCGTTAAACAGCAATCAGTGACAGAAAGAGAAGAATTACAGAAACAGTCCACGACTTTCCAGATTCGTTCAAAAGCTTTAAATTAAGTCTAATTCAATCGTTTTGGATCTCCGAACTACCAAAAATGGATCATAGTCTATAACGGAGTTTCCTAAAACGACGTTTTTATTTTAAAACGTTATTCGGAAATATCTTTTAAAAAAACTTATAATTACGACGTTTTTTAATACCCGAACTACCTTTTAATCGGATCACGGTTCGTATTGGGATATCAAAACGAGGTTTTTTATTTAAAAACAAAACCGAACGTTTATCTAATACGAGACGAAAACTAAATAAATACGAAAAAATTAAATAAAACGTGATAAATAAATAACTAAATAAATAAAATTATAACATAAAACAAAATAAATAAAGGAAATAAATTAAATAAAATAAAACGAGTCTAGTCCTCGGATAATACCTCAAGTTCGGTATTGACAGTTGAAGTCGGTTGATTCTACGAATCGTGCTTTTCCGGTGTTTTTTGTATTTTCGGTAAAATTTTAACTTTGGGAAAATTTGGAGATTTTCAATTTTTAGGAAAAAAAATGTTTTCTCCCAAAAAAATCAACTTTCTCTCTCTAGAAAATGTTCTAGTGTGAGAAGCTCTCCCCAAAAATCCCCCCCCCCTTTTGCATAGGGAATCGTGCCTTAAATAGGCAACGGATCCCGTAATCTTTTGGGCGACGCCCAACTAAGGTTGGGCGTCGCCCAAAAGAGGTTGGGCTATCACCCAACCTGGTTTCATGGATGAGTTTCATCTCTACACAAGGATCTGTCATATCTCACCTTATAGCTAATCCATTGCTTAGTTATAACTCAATGACATTAACTACCAATATTATTAACCAAAGTTTTTTGTATTAATATATTTCTGGCAGAATTAAGCTTTAGAGATTACCTATAAGACAGAATTGAGTAGACCTATTCTTATTTGAGTGTTATTTCTATTAGGTTTTTAATATACCACAGAAGGTAACAATATACCACAAAAGGTAACACACATCCTTACATAATCATTTTACCTTGCAAAGGGTCGCTCAATCGCTCATGGTGTTTGTGGTATTTCTGTTCTAAGCTCGTTCCAACGAGGCTAATAGGAGCAAATATCATAAGATAGCATCTTTTCTAAAATCATAGATTTTCATCGAAAAAACCCGGCTTTTAGCAACTTTTTTATCTAAAATTCTAGATTTCAGAACATGAATTGGCTGTTCTGTATTTCAGGATTATTTCCTACATACACTCTTTAGCCCTTGCATACTTGCTTAATTCCATAAGCTTGTAAGGTTGTCGAGACTCCATTGTTTTGTTTTAAACTTAAGGACAATCAAGAGTCTTTTAATTCGGTTATAATAGGGCTAGGGTAAATATTTATGGATTGAAAAGATGTGAGCTAATCATGGCTACCATATCATAGTTCCCCATTCATATAACAGTATTTAGCACACATATACACATGTAATAGAGGCTTTTTGTTGCCTTTCTCAATGGTACATGCTATAGGATAAATTTCCAGTTCCCATAATCCATCCACACATGAAAGAATTTAGCACAAGTTAGGTAGAATTCAACTTTTCATCACAAGGGAATATTTCAAAACAATTAAAACACATGTAACTTATAATTGGAAAATTAATACCATAAGAAAGAATAATTATGCCTTATGCTTTTGTTTATTTTTTTTATTGTATAGGCAAAATTCATGAAGAAATTTTTCTTAGCTAAGCACCTTTCTTTAAACACACACATTTGGAACTTTTAATAAGTATCACAGTAGCCATGTGGGTGTTTTAGAAAAAGACATTGAGAATAGGCTAAAGAAAAACAATATAGTGGCTGTCAAGAAAGGTTAAGCTCAAGTGGGCTTACTATAATGAGAATATTCAGTTTGCACAAGGTAGGTCAATTTAAGCCAAGTGGTTATTAGTATACCTCTATCATATTTCTCTTAAGGTTAATCATACAATTTTGAATGGCAACAGTACAAGTTCTAGCATTACCAAGCTATGGATGACTCTCTCAATAATGAGTTTACTGAATGAATTCAGTTACAATGAATGGCTCAAGTACCGCAACCTGTTGTAAAATTAATTTATTTGATTACTTGTGGCAGGTGTACTCATGTCATATGTTGCCCTGACAATATTAGATTTCAAGATAGCAACACAGTCTGAACTTACTATTGTCTGCACAAAAATACAAAGTAAAACCTAAGCACTCAATACTACCTATCAATCATGCCATACTAAGTTAAATGTATTTTTTACTAAATATACTCTTGACTGACTCTTACACTTAAGAATGATATGAGTTAGCTAAAAAAAATGGAGGCAACATTTTATGCACATCTTAGCATGATACTTGAAATATTACACAATCATACAAAGTAATGTCAATAAAAGAAACTTAATTTTCGCCTCTTCCCAAAAATATTTGTGGCACTATCCTCAAAACATACATATCAATATAAAAATGACACATTGAGTTCTAATTACCGTATCAGCTGCCAAAAGGTCAAAAAATAAAAATTTAGAAGTCATACCAATTAAGCGGTGCAAGTAAAATTCATGCATCAGATTTTGAGGACTCTCCTATGGAGACCTCGTTCGAGGGTTCCATGGATTCCTTATTGCCACTTAGTAGTCTTTTGAAATGCTATTTGGGGCTGAGGGAGGAGGTGCTTGTAGAACTATAGGAGATAGCAGGCTGTGGGGCTTCTGTAAAGGTCTTGGCAGGGAAAACATGCATGGTTACCTTGCTACTTGATCCTAGAGGTCGTGGATTACCTATCCAATTTCTCCAAGAGTTAGTGCACTCTAAGGTTTCTTTGTCAATGCACTCCAAGGTTTCTTTGGTGATGATATTTATCCAGTTGAGGCTGGTGTGCCACCTCAAATGATTTTTTAGATCTAGGCTTCCTATAATTATGGTTGCCTCAGCTATTGGCCTCTTCTCTAGTGCCTTTTCCTCAGCTGTTGTCTCACTTGTCAATTTTTCTACACATGCATATGCCTTACAGTCCTCCATGAAGAAAATTTGTCCCGGAATCTTTTCAGACTAGCAAATGTGCAAATTTTCCATCATCTTTACATTGAATGCTTCCATCAATTGAGCTCTGGACTAAGACTCCTTGTCTGTTGGTCCCTTGTGAGGTTAGATTTGTTCCAAAAGGGGGGTGATAGGCTAAAGATCGTATAACCCTCTATAAGAGTAAGTGAACCTTATTGTATCACATAGTAAAAGTTCCGAAGAACAATATCGATCCCACAAAGACTAGTACCTAATGCCCTATTCGTACTCGAATTCTATATTATCTAAGATATCGGTTAAGTGTATCGTGTGTTTTTATACTAATACAAAAAATAAACTAGCAAAGCAATTAAACAACTAATATGTTAAACGTATGAATGGAAGACTGGGATTTAGGATCCCCATGCTAACCCCTATGGATCAATAAGTGTATGTTATGTGAATTTAAAGGTTAACTCGAGACGGTGATTTTCCATTAGAAAATAGTAACTCATGTCAATAACTACTAAATCTACCTCAAACACTATTAGGTCGATGCTTGGTTGGAAAATCCCTAAATGTGTTTGAAGGCATTATATGGTATGTAAATGAAGGCTAAACAATAACCTAGACCACGAAGCCGCACTATCCGGTTAAAGCTATATGGTTAACTAATATGGTCAACACTCTGATTACTCAGCGTCGGTTTACAGATTATATACTGAGTAATTTAAACAAGCAACACATACATATATATATATATCAAGAGAAGGGTAAGAAATTACTCAGCAGTCTTATCCTGGTTCGGCCTCACCGCTGTTAGACGAGGTGCCGCGGCCTAATCTCCCGGGCGGACCGGGGGGTGGACACCTCATGGCGACGTAAGCGGTGATTGGCGATGAAAGCAACCAATCGTGGAATCAAGCTGCTCGGCAGGACCGGAGCTCGGAGTATGGAAGAGTCGACACCCACGAATGGGAAAATGAACACCGATCCCTTGCGGGAGACCGGTGAGGTTTCGGGAAACTTAGGTACGAGCCGAGAAGGCTAGCTCCTTTCCGGAGAAAGGCTACTAGGCACCCCGACATCGCCCGGTTATGAACCACCGGCCTCCTACTCAGCGTGTTAGGCGATAACGGACTAATCGCATATTTCTTTAAGTTTAAAATTCATTTGAAACCTTTTCTTTCTCGTTTTGAAAACCGTTTTGAGCATATATTATTGAAAGCCACTTTGGTAAAGAATCACCCATTTTGCATAAATTTATAAAAGAGAGAGGGGGAGAAGGAAGAATTGATTTATTTACAGTGTGTCTTATGCTTCGATTCGTATGTTAACTCTATACTAAACTCACTCCCCTAAAACGAGTTTATTTACATGGTTCGTACCTTGATAACACAAATGAAACTTCTGACCGGACCACGTCCCTGTGAGGCGCCGTTGGGATCGGCCGGGGACACTCCGATGCTAAAGTCAGTAACAAATATGGCGAATAAACTGAATGGACAAAGCTTAGCGAAAAGTAAGTATGAGTGAGTGTACCTTGATAGCCTAGACGTAGGCTATTTATAGTAGATAGATTTGTAACTTCTAGGTAACTAGAGAGTCTCCATTAATGTTCATTTAATGGCGGTTACAAGTTACTCTTAACCTGGCGGGTTAAGACTATTAATGATCATTATGGCCGAGTTGACGGTTAGCCGTTACTTAAGTAAGTGGATAGATTCGCCTTAGAGATCCGCCAGCGGATCTCTTAGAGCTAACCCAGGGGGATCCGCCGGGCGGTTTCCTATGCCACGTGGCATATTTGAGACGATTATCTCTTTTGGTCCTTGCGATAATATCCCGATGTTATCAGAAGCCCCCCCAAAATGCCTTTAAAGTCCTTTAGGGCTCTTAGACTTCTGCGCACCGTCACACGCTTCTGTATTAATGAGCACTCTGTTCGAGGTTCTTTGATGGTTGACACGTGTAATCACACTGCCCTAGGAGCGCTTTAAAAAGCCGTCTTCCTTCTCCGGAGTTCTCTTTCTCCATTGCTTTCCATTTTCTTCTGCTTTTCGGAGCTTTTTCTCAGAAACCTCAAGCTCGTTTGTTTGGAGGATTCAACTCGTTTCCTCCTGGTTGACCTCCTGTCAGAGCGTGTCCAACAGTTCCCGAAGATGGATGGGGTGGCGGTCCTCCTAGATGAGACGTTTTTTCCGATCTCTTACTCCTTTTACGACCAGCAGATGGAGGAGATCTGCCACGGCGTGAAGATTTTGTTCGCCGTGGCGAAGGAGATCTTGGCTGTTTATCTTTGTTCTTTCTGTGCTTTTTGCGAATGGGCTCTTTAAATCCCCCAAGGGACGAATTCATCCGTGGTCGTCTGGGTACATTCGGCCCATCAAGATTAAACCTTGGAACTCCTGATCCGCCAGGGGGGACCACGTCAATCCTACGGCTTCCTTCACCGGGAAACAGCTCCCTCATAACTGGTCGTGATCCACTTGGCGCCGTGGTGGTTACCGTAGAGTCAACGTTATGAGCTTGAAGGAATGAAGAGTTACGAGCCCTTGGTCCTAAACCAAAGTTTAACGGAGGTAGAGACGAGACTACTGACGTAGAAACCGTACTACTATAAGGAATAGTTGTGAACGCTCGAAGGCGATCGCCAATTTCAATCCCATATCGCGCCTCGATATCCAGAACAAACATATCAAGGAAGGATGCTGGGGGCATATTTCCATCGATATTAATTGTGGGAGCGGTCGTACCCGTGTGCCCAGCACTGGATGGTGTGATTACTGGCGACTCGATCCCTGAGGAGGGATTTAGTATTTCATCATTCATGATGTCTCAATGTGACCGAAAATCCTTTATTGGGTCAAGGATTCCACCTTCACCGCACCAATTGATAACACAAATAAAACTTCTGACCGGATCACGTCCCTGTGAGGCGCCGTTGGGATCGGCCGGGGACACTCCGATGCCAAAGTCAGTAACAAATATGGCGAATAAACTGAATGGACAAAGCTTAGCGAAAAGTAAGTATGAGTGAGTGTACCTTGATAGCCTAGACGTAGGCTATTTATAGTAGATAGATTTGTAACTCCTATGTAACTAGAGAGTCTCCATTAATGCTCATTTAATGGCGGTTACAAGTTACTCTTAACCTGGAGGGTTAAGACAATTAATGATTCATTTAATGATTATTATGGCCGAATTGACGGTTAGCCGTTACTTAAGTAAGTGGAGAGATTCGCCTTAGAGATCCGCCAGCGGATCTCTTAGAGCTAACCCAGGGGGATCCGCCGGGCGGTTTCCTATGCCACGTGGCATATTTGAGGCGATTATCTCTTTTGGTCCTTGCGATAATATCCCGATGTTATCAGAAGCCCCCCTAAAATGCCCTTAAAGTCCTTTAGGGCTTTTGGACTTCTGCGCGCCATCACACGCTTCCGCATTAATGAGCCCTCTGTTCGAGGTTCTTTGATGGTTGACACGTGTAATCACACTGCCCTAGGAGCGTTTTAAAAAGCCGTTTTCCTTCTCCGGAGTTCTTTTTCTCCCTTGCTTTCCATTTTCTTCTGCTTTTCGGAGCTTTTTCTCAGAAACCTCAAGCTTCTGCATTTCCATGTAAGTGTTCTTTACATCATTTTTTGAATGTTTAGAAGTTCATCTTCGTCTTCGGGGTCAACTTCAGAACTTTTTAATTTGCCATCTTCTCCTCGTATTGAAGTAGATTTTAGTTGGTCCTCGTCTTCGTCTTCGTCGGAGGATTCCCAATTTCTCGCCGGAGAAATTAATTCCGGTTTAGCTGAGTTAAATAACTCGGCGCAGAGCCATTATCGGATTCGTTCCTCTGGAAGTCCTTCTTTTCCTTCTAGTTTCGCTCCGACCGGTGCCCGTAACCGGTTTCTGGGTTCAATGGCTTCTTCTTCTGTTCCTGTTAGGAAGAAGACACCTCGAGCAGAATCCACTTCGTCTCGCCTGAGTGCCGCGGATTTGGCGAACCTATCAGATCGCTTTCCATGGATCAAAAACTACGAAACCCAACTCCCTGCTTCATATCAACGCCCTTCCAATCCGCCGATAGGCTTTTTTACTGTTTTTTGTAGTCATGTTGAGAGAGGGTTTCGCCTTCCTCTTCCCAAGATGTTGGCGGATATCCTCTCGTATTTTGACATCGCTGTCAGCCAACTACATCCTAATGGTTGGCTCGATATGGCCTTGGATTGTTATCTGGCGTCGAATTTAGGCGTAACGTATAATGGCCGTATCTTCAGAGCCTTTCATAAACCTTCTAAGAGGAAGTCCGAGTCCTATCTTACATTCGCCAAATTTGGTGTTTACTCGCCCTTCTACCACAAAATGTCTAACGTGCATAGCTGGGATGAGAGTTTCTTCTATGTGAGGATAAAGGAGGACGAGCCATTGGACTTTCCTTTAGTCTGGAACTCTCGTCCACTACACATTGCGGGAGACATGCGAATCTTAACGCTTGGCGATGAGGCTGTGGCGGATCTCATGAAGCAAATTAAGGTGAATGCCTGGACTTATGAGGATGCCTTAGCCTTCATGATGAGCGACGTTCCTTTGATCCGCCGAGTGGAGGATCAACTTGTTTACTCGAAAATAACTCAATTTGATCAAGGTACCTTATTTATTTTTGGAGCTTTAATTTATTTTGATATCTTCTTTTGGCAGGGCTGCATCTAAGGCAAATCGTGCTCTTGCAGAGACGCGCAGGCAATTTCGAGAAGAAGAAGCCCGCAAGAAAAATCAAGAGGCTATCCCTCAAACTGATACGGGCAAACGCCCTATGGAGACGACTGCTGACCCGCCACTAAAGAAGAGGCGGCCCAATACCGTTGGGAGTACCAAGATAATGGCGGATGCCATTAAGTCTGCCAAGACTACTGAAAAAACGGTTCAGGTAATGCATTTGCCTGCTTGTCGGATTTTGAAGTGGCGTATGGTCTTTCTTACTTATGCAGACGGCGAAGCCCAGTACTGGCGAATCTTGGTCCGCCAAGTTGGCTGGACGAACTTTCGAGGATGAATCGCTTTTGAATAACCTGGACGAAGCTCTAGGACAAGTAGGAGAAGTACAAAGGGGCTATGACCAAATCCCCAGATCGATCCACGTCCAAAATGGAAAATCGGAGCTTCTTTCAGTAAGTTTTTTAGAAGAGTGTGATGATTTCTTTGTTTCTGCTTTTTGGCTAACTTGTTTTGCTTTTCCCAGCTGTACGCCCGCCTACGTACCTTGGAGAACGGGCTGCTTCAGGATAGGGTCACTGTTGAGAAGCTGGAGAAAGAGTTGGCAAATGCCAATTCTTCTTTTGCCGTTGCCAATGCCAACCTTTCTTCTGCTAACGCGAACTTGGCTTCTGCCACAGCTGCTTTGATTCTCCGAGACGAGGAGATACAGAAGTTAAAGGCAAAGATAGCCTCCGATGCTAAAAATCATGAAGATGCTATCGGGGAGGCGGAATATACGGCAGGCGAACAAGCATTCTTTTATGGAGAGATGCTTATGGCGTATTTCTCCTTAGCTCATCCCGGAATCGATTTCACAGATCCTGAGTTCGCCGTTCCTGAGCCGGAGGATGTGGCGAGGTTCAAGAAGATGCCTGATGCCAAGGGGTATCTCCGCGATTATGTAAGAAGGTGGATGAAAGGAACCTTGCCTGAGGCTAAGCCTTCTACCATAGCTGTGGAGGATGATCCTCAGGAGATACCGTCTAAGGCTGATTCAGAACCAAAAGGGGATAAGGAGGTATCTCTTGGTGGCGAATCTACAACTGTGGAGAAAAAGGATCCTCCGGTGTGCCCTGCGGGTGAGGGAAGCGTAAAAGGGGATGCCCCTGCTATCATTTAGCTTTTGTTTGTATAAGTTTTTGTAAAAACCAGTATGATTCCAAACATTGCTATTTAATTCACTTTTACACTTTGTGCCCGATAGTGTTTTGAATGTGAATATGTTCAGGATTTTTGTTTGAAGTAGGTGGCCAGCCATACTTCACCGTGTGAACCTTTGTGAAGGTTTGAAGCTGTTCTATTCCTCCTTAGAGGAAGTAAAGCTGCCCAGGGGTTCGTTTTGCCACCTATCTTTGAGGTGAAACGATCCGCCCATAGGACTTGTAAGTCCTTCTTAGGGAAGGACAAGAGAGTGTAAAGACCTTGCATTCAAGGATCGTTTTAACTCTATTGGTGACCATGATCTGCCAAGTGGCGGATCTGTTGTGATTGTGAGGAGCGTTGGATGCCTCCTTTTTATGACTGGAATATTGATATTGCAGTAGTGAATCATAAAAAAGAAAATGGATAATTAAACCAACAATCTTTATTAATGGAAGAAACACCTTATTACAGGAGATAGGTCTTTGCAAATGAGCCTCATTAAAACCTTTAACAAGAAAAACCTCGTGGGAAAAAGCTTGTTAAAGAAAAAAGAGTACTCAAGACCATAGGTGCATTTCATTCTCTGACCAAGTGTTTATGTCGGCTCAAGAGATTCGCCATGTGTGGTAATGTATTGTCCTCCGCATCATCCTTATCCACTGTTATTGTAGTGCATTCCTCTTCTGTTTCCTTTTTAGATTGAGGGCGAATCATTAACGAAGCCGAATAAGTTTCTTGAGCCACTTTTTGACAACCTCTAACCATCACTCCCCCCTTGACCGTAGGAATGTAAAGTGTTAGATGGCGAATAGAGATAAGGGCCGCAACTTCGGAGATAAATGGTCGTCCGAGAATAATATTGTAGGCCAATTGTCTATCTAGGACTGAGAACTCCAGATCTCCTTTCCAAACTTGATCATCCCCAGCAAGTTCGCACTCCAAAATAACTTGGCCTTTCGTCTGAATGGTATGACCAGTGACTCCCAGAATATCGACCATAGTTGGTTCCACTTGGACAGGATCAACTTTGAGTTTGATGAATGCTTCTCGAGTGATGACGTTACATGAACTTCCCGTATCAATCATCACCCGTCTAATTTCCCAGCCTTCAACCATCATTGTGACGACCAGTGCATCCGCATGGGGTGCAATCCCCAGACCTGCGTCTGAAAAAGGGCTATTTAACGATATCCCGTCAGGGTTGATCGTTTTTGCCTTTTTTGATGCTGGCTGATAACCAGGTCCGCCAGCTATGACATTAATAGTGCCCTTTCCTTTCTTCTTTGAATCCTCCTTGGATCTATCATCGTCTTTTCCTTCCGTTTGGATGAACCGATCCAATTTACCTCTTTCAATGAGTCGTTCAATTTCTCGAGCTAACTCCCAGCAAGCATCCGTATCATGGCCATTTTTCCTGTGATATTTACAATAATTTTTAGGATCCTTTCCTTTATTGGTATATTCCCCCCCTTTTGGCTCGGGGTATGAAATGCTCCGTTTGTGCTGGCTGTTCTCGATCCACATAAGAACCTCACTTTTAGAAGCATTAAGAGGTGTGAAGGAGGTGACAAATGTTGATTTGTTCCTGGAATCTCTTCGTTTGTTTCGAGGAGAATCTTGACGTTTGTCTCTGTCCCGATCTCGGTCTCGGGAGCGGGATTCGCCTCGATCCTTCTTTGGTGATGATGGTGAGCCTCGGCGAATATCATCTACCTCTATAAAATCTTTGCAACGTTCCATTAACTCCGCCATGCTGGTTGGTTTCTTGCGGATGAGGTCTTCTTGCAAACTTTTACAAGTAGTGTTTTTCACAAAGCATTCCACAGCTACAGAGATATCTACGTCAACGATCTGTATACACAATTGATTAAAAGTGTCTACATAGTCTCGGAGGGATTCATTCGCCTTTTGTTTTAACTCAAAAAGCTTTCCAGATTTCACCACTGCAGGAATGCAACCGGCGAATTTAGCACAAAATTCCCTGCTCAATTGATCGAAGCTGTTTATTGAGCCTGGAGGTAGGGATTGAAACCACAAATAAGCCGGGCCTCCTAACGTGGTGACAAACATTTTGCAAAGCACAGGTTCGGTGGCTCGATTGAGTCGGGCCATGATTCTGTATTTTCGAACATGAGCTTCCGGGTTGTCTTTACCTGTATAAATTGCCAGATTAGGGATTTTAAACGCTCTTTCAGTTTCCTCTGCTTCAATCCAAGCCGCAAAAGGCGAATCCCTGTTGGCGAATGGATTATGCCTAGCATTTTCTTCATTCATTTGAAGCACTAGGGCTCTGACTCTGTCATCAAAATTCTCCAGCTCCGCCCTGGGACGATCTCTTCGTGGCGATCTGCTCGGAGAAGATGAAGAACTTGATTCGGACGATGAATCCGATGGCGAATGTCCTCCTCGTCCGCCTCCCCTTCTTCCTCTATTGCCTCCTCCCCCGCTTCCTTTGTTTGGAGGATTCAGCTCGTTTCCTCCTGGTTGACCTCCTGTCAGAGCGTGTCCAACATTTCCCGAAGATGGATGGGGTGGCGGTCCTCCTAGATGAGACGTTTTTTCCGGTCTCTTACTCCTTTTACGACCAGCAGATGGAGGAGATCTGCCACGGCGTGAAGATTTTGTTCGCCGGGGCGAAGGAGATCTTGGCTGTTTATCTTTGTTCTTTCTGTGCTTTTTGCGAATGGGCTCTTTAAATCCCCCAAGGGACGAATTCGTCCGTGGTCATCTGGGTACATTCGGCCCATCAAGATTAAACCTTGGAACTCCTGATCCGCCAGGGGGGACCACGTCATTCCTACGGCATCCTTCACCGGGAAACAGCTCCCTCATAACTGGTCGTGATCCACTTGGCGCCGTGGTAGTTACCGTAGAGTCAACGTTATGAGCTTGAAGGAATGAAGAGTTACGAGCCCATGGTCCTAAACCAAAGTTTAACGGAGGTAGAGACGAGACTACTGACGTAGAAACCGTACTACTATAAGGAATAGTTGTGAACGCTCGAAGGCGGTCGCCAATTTCAATCCCATATCGCACCTCGATATCCAGAACACACATCTCAAGGAAGGATGCTGGGGGCATATTTCCATCGATATTAATTGTGGGAGCGGTCGTACCCGTGTGCCCAGCACTGGATGGTGTGATTACTGGCGACTCGATCCCTGAGGAGGGATTTAGTATTTCATCATTCATGATGTCTCAATATGACCGAAAATCCTTTATTGGGTCAAGGATTCCACCTTCACCGCACCAATTGATAACACAAATAAAACTTCTGACCGGATCACGTCCCTGTGAGGCGCCGTTGGGATCGGCCGGGGACACTCCGATGCCAAAGTCAGTAACAAATATGGCGAATAAACTGAATGGACAAAGCTTAGCGAAAAGTAAGTATGAGTGAGTGTACCTTGATAGCCTAGACGTAGGCTATTGATAGTAGATAGATTTGTAACTCCTAGGTAACTAGAGAGTCTCCATTAATGCTCATTTAATGGCGGTCACAAGTTACTCTTAACCTGGAGGGTTAAGACAATTAATGATTCATTTAATGATTATTATGGCCGAATTGATGGTTAGCCGTTACTTAAGTAAGTGGAGAGATTCGCCTTAGAGATCCGCCAACGGATCTCTTAGAGCTAACCCAGGGGGATCCGCCGGGCGGTTTCCTATGCCACGTGGCATATTTGAGGCGATTATCTCTTTTGGTCCTTGCGATCATATCCCGATGTTATCAGAAGCCCCCCCAAAATGCCCTTAAATTCCTTTAGGGCTTTTAGACTTCTGCGCGCCGTCACACGCTTCCGCATTAATGAGCCCTCTGTTCGAGGTTCTTTGATGGTTGACACGTGTAATCACACTGCCCTAGGAGCGTTTTAAAAAGCCGTCTTCCTTCTCCGGAGTTCTTTTTCTCCCTTGCTTTCCATTTTCTTCTGCTTTTCGGAGCTTTTTCTCAGAAACCTCAAGCTTCTGCATTTCCATGTAAGTGTTCTTTACATCATTTTTTGAATGTTTAGAAGTTCATCTTCGTCTTCGGGGTCAACTTCAGAACTTTTTAATTTGCCATCTTCTCCTCGTATTGAAGTAGATTTTAGTTGGTCCTCGTCTTCGTCTTCGTCGGAGGATTCCCAATTTCTCGCCGGAGAAATTAATTCCGGTTTAGCTGAGTTAAATAACTCGGCGCAGAGCCATTATCGGACTCGTTCCTCTGGAAGTCCTTCTTTTCCTTCTAGTTTTGCTCCGGCCAGTGCCCGTAACCGGTTTCTGGGTTCAATGGCTTCTTCTTCTGTTCCTGTTAGGAAGAAGACACCTCGAGCAGAATCCACTTCGTCTCGCCTGAGTGCCGCGGATTTGGCGAACCTATCAGATCGCTTTCCATGGATCAAAAACTACGAAACCCAACTCCCTGCTTCACATCAACGCCCTTCCAATCCGTCGACAGGCTTTTTTACTGTTTTTTGTAGTCATGTTGAGAGAGGGTTTCGCCTTCCTCTTCCCAAGATGTTGGCGGATATCCTCTCGTATTTTGACATCGCTGTCAGCCAACTACATCCTAATGGTTGGCTCGATATGGCCTTGGATTGTTATCTGGCGTCGAATTTAGGCGTAACGTATAATGGCCGTATCTTCAGAGCCTTTCACAAACCTTCTAAGAGGAAGTCCGAGTCCTATCTTACATTCGCCAAATTTGGTGTTTACTCGCCCTTCTACCACAAAATGTCTAACGTGCATAGCTGGGATGAGAGTTTCTTCTATGTGAGGATAAAGGAGGACGAGCCATTGGACTTTCCTTTAGTCTGGAACTCTCGTCCACTACACATGGCGGGAGACATACGAATCTTAACGCTTGGCGATGAGGCTGTGGCGGATCTCATGAAGCAAATTAAGGCGAATGCCTGGACTTATGAGGATGCCTTAGCCTTCATGATGAGCGACGTTCCTTTGATCCGCCGAGTGGAGGATCAACTTGTTTACTCGAAAATAACTCAATTTGATCAAGGTACCTTATTTATTTTGGAGCTTTAATTTATTTTGATATCTTCTTTTGGCAGGGCTGCATCTAAGGCAAATCGTGCTCTTGCAGAGACGCGCAGGCAATTTCGAGAAGAAGAAGCCCGCAAGAAAAATCAAGAGGCTATCCCTCAAACTGATACGGGCAAACGCCCTATGGAGACGACTGCTGACCCGCCACTAAAGAAGAGGCGGCCCAATACCGTTGGGAGTACCAAGATAATGGCGGATGCCATTAAGTCTGCCAAGACTACTGAAAAAACGGTTCAGGTAATGCATTTGCCTGCTTGTCGGATTTTGAAGTGGCGTATGGTCTTTCTTACTTATGCAGACGGCGAAGCCCAGTACTGGCGAATCTTGGTCCGCCAAGTTGGCTGGATGAACTTTCGAGGATGAATCGCTTTTGAATAACCTGGACGAAGCTCTAGGACAAGTAGGAGAAGTACAAAGGGGCTATGACCCAATCCCCAGATCGATCCACGTCCAAAAGGGAAAATCGGAGCTTCTTTCAGTAAGTTTTTTAGAAGAGTGTGATGATTTCTTTGTTTCTGCTTTTTGGCTAACTTGTTTTGCTTTTCTCAGCTGTACGCCCGCCTACGTACCTTGGAGAACGGGCTGCTTCAGGATAGGTTCACTGTTGAGAAGCTGGAGAAAGAGTTGGCAAATGCCAATTCTTCTTTTGCCGTTGCCAATGCCAACCTTTCTTCTGCTAACGCGAACTTGGCTTCTGCCACAGCTGCTTTGATTCTCCGAGACGAGGAGATACAAAAGTTAAAGGCAAAGATAGCCTCCGATGCTAAAAATCATGAAGATGCTATCGGGGAGGCGGAATATACGGCAGGCGAACAAGCATTCTTTTATGGAGAGATGCTTATGGCATATTTCTCCTTAGCTCATCCCAGAATCGATTTCACAGATCCTGAGTTCGCCGTTCCTGAGCCGGAGGATGTGGCAAGGTTCAAGAAGATGCCTGATGCCAAGGGGTATCTCCGTGATTATGTAAGAAGATGGATGAAAGGAACCTTGCCTGAGGCTAAGCCTTCTACCATAACTGTGGAGGATGATCCTCAAGAGATACCGTCTAAGGCTGATTCAGAACCAAAAGGGGATAAGGAGGTATCTCTTGGTGGCGAATCTACAACTGTGGAGAAAAAGGATCCTCCGGTGTGCCCTGCGGGTGAGGGAAGCGTAAAAGGGGATGCCCCTGCTATCATTTAGCTTTTGTTTGTATAAGTTTTTGTAAAAACCAGTATGATTCCAAACATTGCTATTTAATTCACTTTTACACTTTGTGCCCGATAGTGTTTTGAATGCGAATATGTTCAGGATTTTTGTTTGAAGTAGGTGGCCAGCCATACTTCACCGTGTGAACCTTTGTGAAGGTTTGAAGCTGTTCTATTCCTCCTTAGAGGAAGTAAAGCTGCCCAGGGGTTCGTTTTGCCACCTATCTTTGAGGTGAAACGATCCGCCCGTAGGACTTGTAAGTCCTTCTTAGGGAAGGACAAGAGAGTGTAAAGACCTTGCGTCCAAGGATCGTTTTAACTCTATTGGTGACCATGATCTGCCAAGTGGCGGATCTGTTGTGATTGTGAGGAGCGTTGGATGCCTCCTTTTTATGACTGGAATATTGATATTGCAGTAGTGAATCATAAAAAAGAAAATGGATAATTAAACCAACAATCTTTATTAATGGAAGAAACACCTTATTACAGGAGATAGGTCTTTGCAAATGAGCCTCATTAAAACCTTTAATAAGAAAAACCTCGTGGGAAAAAGCTTGTTAAAGAAAAAAGAGTACTCAAGACCATAGGTGCATTTCATTCTCTGACCAAGTGTTTATGTCGGCTCAAGAGATTCTCCATGTGTGGTAATGTATTGTCCTCCGCATCATCCTTATCCACTGTTATTGTAGTGCATTCCTCTTTTGTTTCCTTTTTAGATTGAGGGCGAATCATTAACGAAGCCGAATAAGTTTCTTGAGCCACTTTTTGACAACCTCTAACCATCACTCCCCCCTTGACCGTAGGAATGTAAAGTGTTAGATGGCGAATAGAGATAAGGGCCGCAACTTCGGAGATAAATGGTCGTCCGAGAATAATATTGTAGGCCAATTGTCTATCTAGGACTGAGAAATCCAGATCTCCTTTCCAAACTTGATCATCCCCAACAAGTTCGCACTCCAAAATAACTTGGCCTTTCGTCTGAATGGTATGACCAGTGACTCCCAGAATATCGACCATAGTTGGTTCCACTTGGACAGGATCAACTTTGAGTTTGATGAATGCTTCTCGAGTGATGACGTTACATGAACTTCCCGTATCAATCATCACCCGTCTAATTTCCCAGCCTTCAACCATCATTGTGACGACCAGTGCATCCGCATGGGGTGCAATCCCCAAACCTGCGTCTGAAAAAGGGCTATTTAACGATATCCCGTCAAGGTTGATCGTTTTTTACTTTTTTGATGCTGGCTGATAACCAGGTCCGCTGACTTACATGTCATCTACTTGAATCGTCGTTGAAACGACTCGAGCGTTTGAAGACGTGAAATAAAGAATTTTAATCCGAAAACGTGGTTAGGCATACAAGTCGATTTATTTTATACAAATCATTTAAGAAAACGATTCAAAACTCCATTATTTACGACGAAAACGATTTTAATTACAAGGTTCGCCTAATCCGTCGTTGGAACGGATCAAGGTTTCAACACGTGATATTTTGGAAATGATTTAAAAATGTCAAGAAGACGTTTTATTTACATTAGAAACCTCTAAAAATTGAGCTTAAATAAACAAATTAAATTCTCTTTTTTTTGTGGTTTATTTTCCCCTTTTCACTCAATTGAAACAATCTTGAACATTATCATAGTCACAACAACAAATGAACCAATCCCAAATTCATCAATTGGAAACTAATTTAAAACCTATATCCCCAAATGCCAAAAGGGTAAGAAAATGAGCATATACATATATATATATACCTATATTTAAAAATAATGATATACATATAATTTAGAAAACCAAGTAAAGGATACCACCTAATATAGCTAAATATATACATAATAATGAAAATGAAAGATACTAAATATAATACACTTTTATCATACTTAAAACATGTAAAATAATGAACCAAGTTTATTGTTAATAAGAAAATAAACCTTATATCCCCAAAATAACTATCAGAATAAATATATGAGAAATAACTCTCCCAAATATACATTAATCATAAAAAATAACTCCTAATTATCCTCAAAATACCTTCTAATTAATTACCCAAGATGCCCAAATAAATAATCCTCTAAAAATAATACCCAATATAGTTTAAAGGAATTAAATAGAAAATATATACATATAAATAAACATATGTACAAAGTATTTAAAAATAGCTTGAAAGTATATATTACATAAATATACATATATATATATATAAAGGACCAAAAGCCTAAAAGATGAGAAAAAGGGACCAAAACAACATTTTTTACATTTCAGCAGATTTACCGACGGAAAATCCGTCGGTAAACAGCAATCAGTGACAGAAAGAGAAGAATTACAGAAACAGTCCACCACTTTCCAAATTCGTTCAAAAGCTTTAAATTAAGTCTAATTCAATCGTTTTGGATCTCCGAACTACCAAAAATGGATCATAGTCTATAACGGAGTTTCCTAAAACGACGTTTTTATTTTAAAACGTTATTCGGAAATATCTTTTAAAAAAACTTATAATTACGACGTTTTTTAATACCCGAACTACCTTTTAATCGGATCACGGTTCGTATTGGGATATCAAAACGAGGTTTTTTATTTAAAAACAAAACCGAACGTTTATCTAATACGAGACGAAAACTAAATAAATACGAAAAAATTAAATAAAACGTGATAAATAAATAAGTAACTAAATAAATAAAATTATAACATAAAACAAAATAAATAAAGGAAATAAATTAAATAAAATAAAACGAGTCTAGTCCTCGGATAATACCTCAAGTTCGGTATTGACAGTTGAAGTCGGTTGATTCCACGAATCGTGCTTTTCCGGTGTTTTTTGTATTTTCGGTAAAATTTTAACTTTGGGAAAATTTGGAGATTTTCAATTTTTAGGAAAAAAATGTTTTCTCCCAAAAAAATCAACTTTCTCTCTCTAGAAAATGTTCTAGTGTGAGAAGCTCTCCCCAAAAATCCCCTCCCCCTTTTGCATAGGGATCCGTGCCTTAAATAGGCAACGGATCCCGTAATCTTTTGGGCGACGCCCAACTAAGGTTGGGCGTCGCCCAAAAGAGGTTGGGCTATCACCCAACCTGGTTGGGCGAACGCCCAACAATCATTGGGCGTGCGCCCAACGTCGTTGGGCGTGCGCCCAACGAACGTTGGGCGTTTGCCCGACGATCGTCGGGCGCCCTCCCAATGGCTGTCGGGCGCTCGCCCAACGACTGTCGGGGGAGCGTGCCCGACGGCCGTCGGGCGTCCCGCGGACGCTGAGCGCACGCCCTGCGCTGCTGGGCGTGCGTCCGACTGCCGTCGGACACACGTCGGCTGCCGCTAGGCGTTCGCACCACTTCGCGGAGCGTCCACGAGCCGTCTACTCGACGACTGCGACCCGTTGACTCACCGCTTTGCTATTATACATTTTTCTCTTTTTCTTTCAAAATTTTTCCGGAATCAACCGCTTCGACCGCTTTGTTAAAGGTTTTCGTCACAGGTCCTCCGACTCGGTGTCTACAACCGCCTACGTCTAGTCCCCAGAATCCTTTAGGGCTTTTTCAATCCACTACTGAGCTCTTTAAAGGTAGAGCACAAACTGTTTACAAGAAATTGAGTATGCAAGAGTACCGTCCTCTATTCGTCTACTCAACCCTACTGAGCGCTGTAACCAAACACTCAGATTTTCTCTACCACTGAGTACTAAAACCGAGTACTCAGAACCACTCTCTCAATCTTTACAATTGATACAAATTTGTTCTTTCTAGATGAAGAACACTTTAGATGAATACAAATTCAATCTAGACTTTTACACAGAGATAGGATTTGGGTGTAAGTATTTGCTTTTCTTGTTTGTATGTGCTTGTATGTATTGTTTTTCTTTTTGTACTTCGGCAAAGGATCCAAGTGATGAACTTGTCCTTTTATAGTGAAATCTGATGCTTCAATCATTTGAATTCGTATGTATCCGTTGAATTCAAACGGTCTTCTTGCGTCATTCATTGGTCAGCATACAGATTTGCAGGCCAATCCTATCGTCTGAAATTAGCAGCCGTCAGGCTTGTCTTCTTCCGCCAGGTTCATCTTCTAGCGTCAGTTTCGTCTTTTAGCCAAATGCCAGTTGACCCATGCGTCTCGAAAAGGTCTCTTGGCGTAATTCCAAAGCTTCTGAATTGACGCAGATCCTTGTCGGTTTTTGTCTTTTAGTTAACGGATCATTGGCGCTGTCCTGATGAACACTCAGCTTGACTTAATAGACGTTGCCTTCGATCTTTATCTTTGGCGAGGCTGAGTCACGTTCTACTCAGTTTCTTCGGTCAGCTTCGTCTTCAAGCTTTTGTTCTGAAGAAGACTTTTCTTCTATTATGCTGAGTTGTGTTGTACTCAGCTTCTGTGGCTCATGCTGACTTCATTCTGTCTTACTTTTTTATTTCTGTGCTCATTTATAATTATACTCAACATTGAACAAACACATTAGTACAATTAAATCAAAGCACTTAAATTTAATTGTCTTAATCATGGGATTAACTTAAATAATTTTGTCAAATCAAAATCATGTGGAAAGGTGTTTCAACAAACTCCCCCATTTTTATGTTGGCAAAAATATTTAATTATGGAACTCAGCATCAAAGTTCCCCATGATTGATTTACCATTTATCCTTCTGAAGTTACTCCCCCGTAAGGGTTGCATCTATTGACTTAAATTAACTCTAAACCTTCTAAGATTTAATCGAGTGAAATCAAGACATGCCTTTACTGACTTAGTTCAATTCTAGACCTTCCAAGATCTAATTCAGATGAGCCTAGGTCAGCTTTTAGAAGATGGTCAATACTTGGAACATATAGTTATTGTTAGGGATTATTGCCAGTTAATCAACTGTAGCGCAGCGGAATTGCGGTTTAAAATTTATTTCTAATCCCTTTAATTTGATCTTTGTCCGTTAACCATTGATTGAATAAAACCTTTTGATCCGTTTAGGGATATAAACATACACGGACTGTCTCTTCTAGAGACGGCTGAAGAATCCACAAGGTAGTAAGATCTCCGTAGTCAGGTGCACGAACAACTATTGAGTCAGAACCGGTGCTAGCCGAAGAACGGAGGATGAACTGAAGGAATTATGTAATTAGCCAATAAAATCCCAAGCCATGAATGGTGGCTGCGATTTTGTTATTGCTTCTTCAAAGCAATTTAGTTGGCCGAATGAATAGTAGTTAATTAGGTTAGATTTAGGTTTTAGGCTTGTATTATATATAGTGTAGTTATTCCTAAACCTAATTGGTTTAGGGTTAATTGGTTAATTACAAAACTAATCTAATCCTAACATAATCACTTAAATAAATACCAATAGTATTTATTCTATGCAATTAGTTACAATTAGATTAAATTTAATCATCCCAATTAAATAAATAGCACTAATTAATAAATTGACGTATTAGTTTGATTAATTATTCACGAATGCAATTTCATTAATTTACAAATTAATTAATTACATCCCGTAAACTAATTAACCAATTAAATACTCAACGCCTAAATCCATTAATCAATTACATTGATACAAAGTATCAATTAATCAATCAATTAACCACCAATTAATTACCTTGACATTTTACCGTCAACCAATTAATTAATCTCATCCCTCCAGTGTACCGCTCTATAAGTTCTAACTCAGATGTTCAATGTGCACGATCCTATGGGACTGTCCTTAGCTAGTAGTGGGCTCATGGCCCACAGACAGTAAGTGGGTTCTAGCAAACCATTACTGCCCCTAACCAATACAGCTATTTCAGCAGTCTAAAGATGCAGAGACCCTGTAGTTATCTCTTAACTTCTTTTACCATTTGATATCGATATTATAAACTAGAGACATGGCGGCTGTCATCCTCTCTGATGTTTATGATATTTTTTTTATCTTAAGTAGATTAATGAATCAGATAAGTAAACTACTTATCAGGGTGTGGCCACACACTTATCAATCTCACTTATCAAGTGGCCTGTGATATCATCTCATTGTTATGTGAGTGGTAATTCCATCACTTCACTATCAATACTAATGTGTTCACGTGTTCACCCAATCATACCCGTATTTGGCATCCTGTTACAGACCTGTTAGGCGTATGTCAAAGTGAACCAGATCCCACATCGATATTATAATGAAATCTGGTCTGAAGACAGTTAGAGACCTACTTAAGAAAACTAATGACACAACCACCATGTAGTTTTCTCGAGCGGATCGATCCAGTCACATGTATACAACATGTACCCATATTCACAACTGACTTATCAAGTGCTATGACTAGTATCAATTACTACCATACAGTCGTCGAATATACAAGTCTGTGGTCCTAATCATTCCCATGATAGAATAGACTTGGGATATGGTTTTACGATTATCAATCAACAGATTCTCTATTCATATTATAGCACAAGATATAAATGAACTAGATCAATGCCTTTATTAATGTAACACAAATAGTGTATCTATGCAAGAATAATCAAAAGCACAATACAATATACATGAACCAATGCCTAAAAACTAGGGCACACCAACAGTTATTACTTAGTGTCGCATATGAGTATCAGAGTTGTGTGCTGAGTAATTTTTACTTGTATATTTCTTATGTTCACAAGCTTTTATTTTGTTGTTCAATGAATGGTTAAGTATGACAGATCAACATATAAGCATAACAAGTAAGCATCGTATATAGATAAGCCAGTTTGGATAAGAAGATGCTTTCAAGTTATATAACTCAGCATAGCACACCACAAAATACAAGTTACAAACACTATAGACTATTGCTAACACTATTTCCTAATGTTGGCTTGAACTTGATTTGGCTTAAGTTTGGTTTGGGCAGTGCATTGTTGCTGAGTGTGGGTGCTTGGGTTAGCAGAAGTTGAACTAGGCTTCTGCTGAGTTCCGGCAGCTGGCTTAGTTATCTCCCCCTGTTTCTGCTGAGTTCCAGCAGCTTGCCTTGGGTGTTCTTTCTCCCTTGTTTTGCCATCATCGGGAATTGGAGGAGGAGGATAGAATGTTCCCTATTGAACAGCACGAGTCAGTTTAGAGGAGTATAGTTGGAGTTGACTCGTACTCTCCCTAAGACCTTGGAAGACATGCATGCCATCGGACATAGTGGAAGCGGGGATCTTAATGTTAGCACTGAGCATACTAAGCAGATACTCTTGAGATTTCCCGATCCAAGTTATTGATTCTGTCATCCGGGCATATGATTGATGATACATCCTGAGCAGGGAAGTGTCATATTATTGACGTTGAGTGTTTGTTTTCCGAACCTCCATAAGGGTGGTTTGAGTGCATTGCAGAATCTCATTTTTCTTCACTGGGTCAGTGTCCATTTCCTCTTTATTCAGGTTGAGTAGGCGAATGG
This sequence comes from Euphorbia lathyris, assembly GCF_963576675.1. Classification (NCBI taxonomy): domain Eukaryota; kingdom Viridiplantae; phylum Streptophyta; class Magnoliopsida; order Malpighiales; family Euphorbiaceae; genus Euphorbia; species Euphorbia lathyris. Next base: position 62,418,003 of record NC_088910.1, on the reverse strand, counting down.
CTTCACCAATCTATTCGATGGAACACTGAGAGGAGGAGGAGATTAGTTCACGAGCTCCGGTCAGCTCAGAGGTCAGCTGAGAGAAGTGTTGAGTAACCTCAGCAGAGGTTGCATATGTTGAGTTCACAGCTGATAATGCATTGAGTTGACCTTGGATGGCGTTCATATGATTCACCATCATCAGTTGGAGTTTGGCCAGCTTCACTATTGACTCTTGCTTGGGCTGTTGAGAAGCAAAAGACGTCATGACACTCATCAAGTCTTTGAGACCCTTGATTTCAGTCAAAAGTTGAGTGACAGAGGAGATTTGTGTTGGCTCAACATGAACAGACCCAGCAGCATCGGCCTGAGTTTGATGAAGATCCTGAAGGAGAGCTTGAGGTGAGTCAATAATTTTTCTGCCAGACTCAGAAGCATGTAGGTAAGCATAGGATTCATCAACGTTTTGCTCAGAGGCCGGAGTCTTGTCAGCACCAGATGGAGGAGGTGTTTGGTGCTGAGAAGTTGAGGTGCCAGCTTGGTCAGCAGCTGCACTTTTAGCCAGGTCAGCAGCATGAGCTGACTGGATGTCATTCTGCTTTGAAGGAGTAGGAAGAGATGGATCAGTAGAGAGATTGACCTGCTTAGTATCAATCTGAAGTTGAGTAGATTTGGAAGGTTGAGGCAATTCAGAACTGACTTGACCAGGAGTTTCCTTTGCTAGCTCGTTTGGTTGAGCAGCATGGACTTCGAGCACTTGCTCAGTGGAAGGTTGAGCAGAAGTGTTGGCAGAGAGTGGACCCTTAGGTACTGTTGGGTCGGCTTATTCCTTAGCTCGAGAAATAGAGGCTTGTTTTTCCTAGAGTTGTTCCGGAGTTGGCTCAGTGACAGTGAAGAAGAATTGGAACTAAAGCTTGGTAAGGTCAGTGATTGGATCTCTGAGTGGGGAGTCATCTATCAAATCAATGAGGTTGGGCTTTTGAGCTTTGGGTTTGAAACGCTTGTCCGTACTGTCCTTAGGAGTTTTGGTTCGTGGAGTAGGATCAGCAGGAATGGACTCAAGAGACTCGGAGGAGGAGTTAAGGTCAGTACCAAGGCCTTCCACAACCTTGTCCTTCACTAGTGACTCAGCAAGATGCTCAGCTTGGTCAACATCTACTGGTTTACTTTGCTCAGCATCACCCAACTTATCAGCTTGAGGATGTCCCTCAGTATCACCCAATTCTTCCTCCTGACCAGAAGGAACTTTCTCCAGATCTATTTCTTGACTCCGCACGAAGTGGGATTTCTTAGTGATCACGAAGTCAAGTGGAGGAGCGTCAAGTGGGTTTAGCCCAGAAGTTTTCTTCCTTTTCAAGGGCTGATCATGTGTCTCCTCACTTTCTTCCTCAGGCTCAACTTGCCTTTTCTGCTTCTCCGCTGACTTAGGTTCCCTTTGAGCTTGCTCAGCAGCAGCTTTCTTTGCAATGGAGATTATCTGAATCTTCTTCGGAGCTGTGTTAATATCTCTTGCGGATTGGTTAGCTTTCCGCTTCTTATCTTGCCTAGTGCGGTCAGTGGGTTCCTTGTCACCCATCACTTTCTTCCCTTTCATAGTCAGCGCATCCTGTGCTGCTTCAACCATATTATCCCCTTCAACCATATTATCCCCTTCTTCATTTTCATCAGTGGGATCTTCTTCAACTGCAACCCCCTTTCCTTTCTTGGGCTTGATGGGTTGGTTGTAGGCTAAGCCGAACAGTACGGCAGCAGTGATTTCTGTACCAAAAATTTCAATCTCCTCTACAATACTGACCTTATAATCCTGGAGTATTCTAGTGATAAGGGAACCCATCCTAAGTGTCTCGGTACTGCGTTGGAAAGCACCGATGAGGAATACGGGCATGTTGAGTGGCTTATAGTTCAACATGTGCCAAATGAAGCACTACTCAAAGTTCGAAGCTGATGAGGAGGAGTTGACCTTGGGGAATAGGAAGTTGGTCAGGATATAATGGGCCATTTTCTTAGGCTAACACGTGCAAGTGCTCGCTATTTCACCTTTATGGTTCTTGGGTTTACAAAACTCAACTGTATAGTCAATGCGTGTGTAGTCGTTTGTGGTCCTGAGTTCTGAGCCTTTAGCCGTCAGCTTCAACAATTTAGCGAGGTAGGACGTGTGATGGTGATGTCCGTGTTTTTTACCCTGGTGACTAAGTGGTCAACATCATCTTCGGAGAAGGGCTTCTCAGCTTCTACAAATCCCTTGGAAAACCAACGGGAACGAAAGACTTTACACTTTTGCACGCTTTTGAAGACCTAAAGGAAAACCCTTTCTTGGGATTGCTTGTTCTTTTTCTCCTTTTTCCTTTTTGAAGGAGTTTCTTGGTCAGCTTTGGGGTTTTTGCTCGGAGTGCTGACCTTGGATTGGTCATGCTGACCATGTCCTTGAGACTCAGTTGAAGTCTCCTCATAGTCCTCCTGAGCAGGAGACGGAGGGTTTAGCTCGGATTTATTGTCGCCGTAATCGCGGCCAGAGTTGTTCTGGGAATCGTTAGACATGATGTTCTTGAGATTTCTTGAGAGAGTTTAGAGGATTTGGTATTAAAGAGAGAGAAATCGAATGCCAAAGATTTCAAGTGTAAAGAGAGTTTAGTGGGAAATCGTCCACTATTTATAGTCATTTTGGGTTGATCTGATAGGTCGGAATGGCGGTTTCACCTCGAGTTGATCAATCGTCTGTTATCCCTAGCATTTATGACACATTCGGCGCATGTGGTTTCTATTTATTATGCTTACGTCATCCTAGGTGGCTACTTAATGCGCGTGCTAGCATTTATTGTGCAACTGGTTTCACTCAGTATCTAGAATACTAAACATTTTTGACTTTCTGAGTGCTCAGTTTTACGTAGAAGGGATATTTGTATTCATAGTGACTCGGCTTATGATAATCAATCAGTATGTATGTCTACTCAGTATAAGGTGATTTTATGTAATTCATATTAGCTCAGCATGTAATAGTTACTAATCACTCAGCATGTAATAATCACTCAACATTCATTTAAGCACAGAAAACTATTGAAGAGGATTAGACATACCGATAGCTTCCCTTAGTATGTTAAATTGCTCACGAGCCAAAGGCTTTGTGAAGATATCCGCAAGCTGTTCATCGGTTGGTACATAGGTCAGTTTGATCTCACCTTTGAGTACATGGTCTCTAATGAAGTGATGCCAAATGCTGACATGCTTCATCCTGCTGTGTTGGATTGGATTTTTGGATAAGTCAATGGCACTCTTGTTGTCGCATTTGACTTCAATTGTTTCTGTTTGTACTCCATAATCCTCCAGTTGTTACTAAATCCATAGGACTTGTGCCACACAGCTTCCAGCAGCAATGTACTCAGCTTCAGTTGTTGACAGGGCCACTGACGATTGCTTCTTACTGAACCAAGATACTAGACAGCTTCTAAGGAAGTGACATCCTCCTGAAGTACTCTTACGCTCTAGCTTATCTCGTCTATAGTCAGCGTCAGTGTATCCAATGAGTGTGAAGTCATTTGTATTTGGATACTATAAACCTGCATTAACTGAGCTCTGCAAATATCTAAAAATTCTTTTCAGAGCTATATAGTGAGATTCTATGGGGTCAGCTTGATATCTTGCGCAATAACATACTGAGTACTGAATGTCAGGCCTACTAGCAGTTAGATAAAGTAGAGAGCCAATCATACCTCGATATAACTCGATGTCTACTGACTTACCTTTCTCGTCAGCGCAGAGCACAGTGTCAGTACCCATTGGGGTAGATATGGACTTACATTCTTCCATATCGAATTTCTTCAATATTTCTTTGGCATACTTAGACTGACTAATGAAGATGTCGTTCTTCCCTTGCTTAATTTGAAGTCCAAGGAAGAAATTGAGTTCGCCCATCATTGACATCTCGAACTCAGTTTGCATCTGTTTACTAAATTCTTTGCACATAGATTCATTAGTAGCACCAAAGATAATATCATCTACGTAAATTTGTGCCAGCATTGTATCTTTACCCTTTTTCTTAATGAATAAGGTTGTGTCAGCTTTACCTCTGACATAGTTCCTGGTCAGCAGGAAACTGGTCAACCTTTCGTACCAAGCACGTGGTTCTTGTTTCAGGCCGTACAGGGCCTTCTTGAGTTTATAAACGTGGTTTGGAAATTTTGGATCTTCAAACCCGGGAGGCTGACTAACATACACCTTTTCGTTTATAAATCCATTAAGAAATGCACTCTTGACATCCATTTGGAATAGTTTAAAGTTCATGAAGCTAGCATATGCACATAATATTCTTATAGCTTCTAACCTAGCTACGGGTGAGAAGGTCTCACCATAGTCAATGCCTTCTTTCTGACTGTAGCCCTAAGCTACCAGTCTAGCTTTGTTCCTGACTACATTACCTTGTTCATCTAGTTTATTTCGAAAGACCCACTTAGTTCCTATGGTCTTTTGATTCCTAGGTTTTGGCACCAAATCTCATACCTCATTTCTCTTGAATTGATCAAGCTCTTCTTGCATAGCGTTGATCCAGAATTCATCATGCTCAGCTTCGGTGAAGTTCTTTGGTTCATGGACTGAGACGAACGCAACATTGCTAAGATATCTTCTGAGTTGATTTCTTGTCATCAGGTTGTTCTCAGCAGCATCAATAATGAACTTCTCCGAGTGTCCTCTTGGAATTTTGATCTCTTTGGGTAGTGTTGAGTTATTAGGAGCAGGTGTTTCAACAATCTTTGCAGTTTTAGATTGGTCAGTAAAGGTAATTTCTGGTTTGTTTTTATCTTTGGTCAGCCTGTGTGGTAGTGACTCAGTGGCTCCATTTTAGTCAGCGGAAGCTGAGCATGGGTCATCTTCGGCAGACTGACATGACTTTCTTGCAGGGTCAGTTTCATCGAACTCGATATGAACAGACTCTTCTACAACTTGAGTTCGTTTATTGAACACCCTATATGCTTTACTGTTAGTTGAGTACCCTAAAATGATCGCTTTGTCAGCTTTAGAATCAAACTTGGCAAGGTTGTCTTTCGTATTGAGTATAAAACATTTACAACCAAAGACACGAAAATATCCAATGTTGGGTTTTGGTCCTTTCCAAAGTTCATAGGGGGTTTTCTTAAGTATAAGTCTAACTAAAGCCCTATTGAGTATATAGCACGCTGTCTTGACAGCTTCACCCCAGAAATACTTTGGAAGCATATTCTCACTCAGCATTGTCCTAGCTATTTCAACTAATGTTCTGTTCTTCCTCTTAACTACCCCATTTTGTTGAGGAGTTCTAGGAGCAGAAAAATTATGGTCAATGCCGCTGACTTCACAGAATTCATCAAACTGTTGGTTTTTTAATTCTCCGCCATTATCACTACGGATGTGAGCTAATTTTAAATCTTTGTCATTTTCAAGTTTTCTGATCAGTGTTGAGAACATCTCAAAGGCTTCATCCTTGCTACTCAGCAAGATGACCCAAGTATACCGAGAGAAATCATCTACAATGACTAAGGAAAATCTCTTACCGCCCAAGCTGAGTGGTTGGACAGGTCCAAAAAGATCCAAGTGTAGCAATTCCAATTGTCGTTTGGTTGAGACAATATTTTTACTTTGAAAAGACTTTTTAGTTTGTTTACCTTACTGACAAGCATTGCATAATTGATCTTTCTCAAATCTAAGTTTGGGCAAACCCTCAACTAATTGCTTTCTTGCTAATTTGGCAAGGAGGTCCATGCTTACATGACCAAGTCTCCTATGCCATAGCTAGGAATTGTCTTCCTTTGACACTAAGTATATATTTTTTGAAAATCTCTTTTCTAAGCTCAACATGAACACATTGTCAACACGAGGGGCAGTTAAAATCAAAACATTTGTTTTTCCCTCGAGCATCCGACACTCAGTGGCATCAAATACAACCTTTCTACCGCTGTCACACAGCTGAGCCACGCTCAATAGGTTATATTTGAGACCCCTGACTAAGGAGACTGACTCAATAGTAGGATTTCCTCCGATAGTACATGATCCTACTATCTTACCCTTTTTGCTGTCTCCGAAGCTTACATTTCCACCTCATTTACGCACAAGTGTGATGAACTGAGTTTCATCACCAGTCATATGCCTCGAGCATGCGCTGTCAATATACCAAAGCTTTGACTTCTCCGCGCACCTCAGGCTCACCTGCAATTTAAACTATTCATCTTTAGGTACCCAATTATTTTTGGGTCCTCGTTGGTTAGCATAAACAGGTAAAACATCATATTTTGCTTTGTGACGGCATACATTTATGGTGTGGCCATCTTTACCACAAAAGTCACAAAAGATTACCCTTTGAGGGTATTTCCTCTTTTGGTCAGCACGATGGTGCTGAGCATACCAACACACGTTTATAGTGTGTCCTCTCTTTCCACAGCAGTCACACTGACTGTTCTGCTGAGTGTATTGTCTAGGCTGACCAGTACCATGATACTTAGCATTGGGATAGAACCTTTTCTTAGCTGATGTACTCAGCCGGTTCTGTATAGATGTGATGTTCTTTCTCAGTTTCTTGGAATCTAATTGGACTTACGAGACAAACCGATGCATGATTTTTAGATTTACATCTTGCCTGGTGTTGTCCTGGAGCATATGTCGGAGGTCACTTAGTTTGACCTCTTCAATCTCATCACATCGCCTGCTAAGTGCCTTTATTTTTTTGTTACACTTTTTGATCAGTGTATATAGATCACTCAGGGCGTTAACCATTTCATTTCTAAGCAAGAGAATAGATGTTACCTCATTTGAGTGTTCCTCTTGGCCAGATTCATCTGAGAGGTCAGCTTTCTTAGATCAGCATTGGTCAGCAGATTCATCAGCCATAAAACATATGTTTGCTGACTCCATGGCATCAGCTTATGATGAGGTTGACTCATCACTGTCACTCCATATTGCCACCATTGCTTTTCTGCTGCCTTTCTTTTCTTTCTTCAGAGTGGGACAACTTGACTTAATGTGCCCAGTTTGATGGCATTCAAAGCATGTGACAGGCTTCAAGCTGTCCTTTTTGTATATGCTGTCGCTGGGCTCAGCTTTGTATTTATCGCTTCTCTTGAATTGCCTTTTGCTGTTCTTGTCATTCTTTCTGAACAGCTTCTTCATTTTTCTGGTGAATATATCCATCTCTTCATCATCTGATAAGTCAGCTTCTGTTGAGTCGGCTTTCATGACAAGGGATTTTTGCTTCTTGTCCTTAGTTTTGTCTTTAGCTTCAAAATTTTTCATGGAGATCTTGTGGGTCAGCAGAGATCCGATCAGCTCATCATATTTGTAGGTAGTTAAGTCATGAGCTTCTTCCATAGCTGTCTTCTTAGCTTGCCAGCTCTTGGGTAGACTTCTCAAGATTTTCTTCACCTGCTCTTCTTCTGTGAAGTTCTTGCCGAGTCTTTTCAGCTCATTTATGATGTTGGTGAATCTAGCGTTCATTTCAGAGATTTCTTCATTGTCATTCATCTCGAACAGCTCGTATAGTCTCATGTGTTGGTTCACCTTTGATTCCTTGACCTTGCTGGTACCTTCATAGGTCACTTCCAGCTTCTTCCATATTTCCTGTGCTGACTCACAACCTGAAATTTTGTTGTACTCTGCAGCATCTAATGCACAGTGAAGCATATTGATAGCCGAAGTATTATTTTGCAGTTTTTTAAGGTCATCCTCTGACCACTCAGTTTCACTCTTAACAACTTTCTCGTTGTTTACCATTTTGTAAGGCACAAACGGGCCTTGGACTATTGCAAGCCATGCACTCATGTTTGTAGCCTGAATAAAAAATTTCATCCTGTTCTTCCAAAATGTATAATTTGATCCGAAGAACAAGGGAGGCCGACTAATAGATAATCCCTCAGGGAGTATCTGTGTTGTTTGATTTCCAAGAAGGAAACGAGTGCTGTTCTCAACCATTTATAAAGATCAGCTCAAGATAGTTTTATCTTTGAGTAGTGAGCTACTGCGCTCTGATACCACTTGTTGGTCCCGTGTAATGTAATAGGATTAGTTCCAAGGGGGGGGGGGTTAGGAACTAATGTAACTTTTTCGCTTAATTGCTGACTTAATTTAATTCTTTAACCAACTTCACTCAGTTTAGGTCAGCAATGCTGAGCGTGATGCAAGACAGCTTTAGTCAGAGGCTGACTAGAACTGTTTTACTTGTGAGTTGGGAATGAACACTCAAGGTCAGCTTCCAACTCAGCACTCTGATTACTCAGCGTCGGCTTATACATATTATATACTGAGTAATTTAAACAAGCAACACATACATACATATATATATATATATATATCAAGAGAAGGGTTAGAAATTACTCAGCAGTCTTATCCTGGTTCGGCCTCACCGCATACGTCTAGTCCCCAGAATCCTTTCGGGCTTTTTCAATCCACTACTGAGCTCTTTAAAGGTAGAGCACAAATCGTTTACAAGCAATTGAGTATGCAAGAGTACCGTCCTCTATTCGTCTACTCAACCCTACTGAGCGCTATAACCAAACACTCAGATTTTCTCTACCGCTGAGTACTAAAACCGAGTACTCAGCACCACTCTCTCAATCTTTACAATTGATACAAATTTGTTCTTTTTAGATGAAGAACACTTTAGATGAATACAAATTCAGTCTAGACTTTTACACAGAGATATGATTTGGGTGTAAGTATTTGCTTTTCTTGTTTGTATGTATTGTTTTTCTTTTTGTACTTCGGCAAAGGATCCAAGTGATGAACTTGTCCTTTTATAGTGAAATCTGATGCTTCAATCATTTGAATTCGGATGTATCCGTTGAATTCAAACGGTCTTCTTGCATCATTCATTGGTCAGCATACAGATTTGCAGGCCAATCCTGTCGGCTGAAATTAGCAGGCGTCAGACTTGTCTTCTTCCGTCAGGTTTGTCTTTTAGCGTCAGTTTCGTCTTTTAGCCAAATGTCAGTTGACCCATGCGTCTCGAAAAGGTCTCTTGGCGTAATTCCAAAGCTTCTGAATTGGCGCAGATCCTTGTCGGTTTTTGTCTTTTAGTTAACGGATCATTGGCGCTGTCCTGATGAACACTCAGATAGACTTAATAGACATTACCTTCGATCTTTATCTTTGGCGAGGCTGAGTCATGTTCTACTCAGCTTCTTCGGTTAGCTTCGTCTTCAAGCTTTTGTTCTGAAGAAGACTTTTCTTCTATTATGCTGAGTTGTGTTCTACTCAGCTTCTGTGGCTCATGCTGACTTCATTCTGTCTTACTTTTTATTTCTGTTCTCATTTATAATTATACTCAACATTGAACAAACACATGAGTACAATTAAATCAAAGCACTTAAATTTAATTGTCTTAATCATGGGATTAACTTAAATAATTTTGTCAAATCAAAATCATGTGAAAAGGTGTTTCAACAGTAAATATTTAGGTGGGGGAGGAAAAGTGTTGATGACATGTTTGAACAGACGATGAGACTGCAAAATGGCTCCAATGCTCATCTTCTAGCTACGATAAGTATGGGGTGTCAACTTAGTGTGAATATGCAACTTAGTGTGAATATTAATATTGGACATGGATTGATGAGGTAATGGAATAAAATTTGGTGGAGCGGGGGAGAAAAAGTAGACGAGGGTGGAGGGGTAGAAGGCTAAGACATAATGTTGCTGGGAAAAGAATAAATAGGATTTTGCATGACATGAGATTGCTTGAAGAATGATTCATCAATGGTTCTAGGGGGATGAAAATTCAAATGTGGGATATGGGTGGGTTGAACAATGCATGATCCGGGTTGATAGGAAACATGAGGGGGTGTAATCAGTTGAGGGAACGAGGATGCAACAAGATTAGAAAAGAGGTATGAACTGGTAACAGTTACATGATTTTATTGAGAATTTTCGGGTTGAGAAAAGGGCGATAGAAAATTCCATGGATGAAGGGAAAACTGAGACGAGTCGGTTGCGGTTATTAAAGTATACTCAGATTCGACCATAGAAGAACAGTTGGTCTGCGATAAGGAAGCATGGATGGTTGCGGGTGGGATAGAAATAGGAGCCGGGAGGGTTGCGGGTGGAACAGAGACAGTGGTGGACGGTGCAACTCCAGTTGCCGAAGTGGTAAAAATAGCCGATCGAGATAGGCTATAGGTCGAAAGAAATGTGTTTGCCATAGAATCCAATAAAAGAGGTAGGGGTTCACTGGCGGTAGAAGATGGAAAGTAAGGGTCTGCTTGGATTGAGGTTAATGGAGGTTAATTAAAGGGAGATTATTTGTGTAACCTTGCTTGGGAATGAGTTTAAATGGAGGTTATTTTTCTAACCTTGCTTAACCTTACTTGGGAAGGAGTTTAAGTTTAAATGAGGGTTAAATGAGGGTTAAATGGAGGTTCAAAAACCTCCAATTTCAGTCCCACCAAATTGGTGGGATCTGGAGGTTCTCTAATCTCCCCTCCATTCCCTTCCCCTTCCTTTAATTAACCTCCCCTCCCTTCCCTTCCCCTCCATTCCCCTCCCTTTAATGAACCTTATGAAACTTTCATCCAAGCAGACTCTAAGGTGTGTTTTGCTATGATACCATGATAAACTAGGAGATTGAGAGAGATTAAGATAGAATATGAGAGTAACAAGAATTTCCCTTAATTTGGAAAGTATATTGATTGTGATATAGATGTAGATATAGGTAAGGGTAAAAGATAGAAACCAAGATAATATGTAACACTTAAAAAATATTAACAAAATATATACTAAAAAATATTGAGAGATAATAATAAATAATAATGATATTATTTAAATTATCTCTAACAGTATTTTATCATTTTTCATATTTATCTTATTTAATTTATACCTAACTCAATTTTTCACATTTAAATATTTGTTTAGAAAAATTAATTTTAATAAAATATGTTGTTGAATTTTCACATAATTTGTATTTTCTAGAATTAATTTTTATCTTAATAACCAGTTAATTATATTAATCTTTTCAAAATTTGATAAAAAAAACATTGAATTTCTTCAAAAAAAAATCTATAAAAAACAATAATAAAAAAAGTGCTATCCACAACTATAAATTGAAGGATGATTAAGAGTAAAATTATGGAATCAATAAAAAAAAAAATTGAGGTAGATTTAGAAAAATTCAAACGGGTATAATCGTTTTCTAATAATTATCAAGCTTATGACCTCTTCATTTTTTCTTGATTAAGCTTGTGGTGTTTGAGATAGATATATCAAACTTTTAATACTTAATTTTTACACATATGATATATATATATTTTTTTTTAAACAGACACGCATGATATATTAAGCTTTGTTAATTCACCTGTGAGAGGTCTAATACAAATAAAAGTTTAAAATTGAAAACTTAATATGTCTATTTAGAAGATAAAAAAAATTTAATAAAAACTTAGAAAAACAAATAACTGAAATATTTGTTGTTGTTTTTTTTTTTTTTTATAAATTAGCATCTTTTAGTGAAGAAAAAGGGAGGTAAAGTAAAAGGTTGAAAGTGAAAAGCATAAGTGAAACTTAGCCCTCCATATATACACACGACCATGCTTAAAGCATTTTTAGTGGGAGTTATTTGGTTCTAACTTTGTAGTGATTGGTTACAAACTACCACTATGGACCTTATCACTAAAGTTGACGTGTTACCAAAGTTAATAATAACCTTTTTCTTTAAACAATTATGAGAAAAGGCATGGAGAGGTAAGTGAGTGAGAGACAATTTACCATTTTAGTTCCTACCGCTTTCCAGAAATTTACATTTCTAGTCCTTGTATATTAATTAAACTTTTTTTTTATTCTATATAATTTTGACATAACAACCCACTCTAATTTTAGCACCTAAAAAGTTACAGGGTTTACAATCCAGCACTAAAATGCTCTTATAAAATGAAAATTAATAGCTATCACAAATCATGTCATTTCCAAGAACTCCCCATACATGTTAATCAAATCAAGCCCATCAATATATTGCATTCTCCAATTTTAATTTGCATAACTGTCAATCAACACTATAAATTTTACCATACCACCCATCACACCACATTATTTCCATATCTACTCTACCATTTCATATTACTTAGGATTTGTGATTTTATATACCTGAACTCAAAATATGTAATTAATGCAGTGTTAATGTTAATGTTGTATTGTTTGATAACTAATATAATATTATATTATTGGTTTGATGCACGGATGTTGTGGTACATAAGACGTATAGTAAAATTTCTCCCATGTACAAACTCAATTTTTACTAGTTTGGAGTTTTATTACAATAATAATTTGATAACCTTATTTAGTGGCGGAGCCAGAGCTCAAAGTCCGGATGAGCTCCATTGCATGAAGATTTTTTTTCTTAATAACGACTTAAGGCTTTGATTCATAGTAGTCAAATCAAAATTTTCAAATTTTTGATAATATAGAGTAAATTTGATCATAATTGGAAACATTAAGGTGCAAAATAACTAAGCTTCAATATAAAGTAAGGATAAGGTGCAAAAATACTCTAACGTTATACCTACGAACAATTTTACACCTAACGTCTAAAATGATGCAATTTTACCCTTAACGTTGGCAGCCAAAAATAATTTTATCCCTAACATTGACAAGTTTGGTCAATTAGAGAAATTATTCATCAAATTGTCTTCTCGGTCATGAATTTTGTAACTAAAAAAATACAATTAAAAATAATAAATGAGAATGAGGTTAATAATGATTAAAAATGATAATTAGGTAGTAATATTGATATTTTTAAAGGAGAATAAGATTTAAGGAAAAAAATTAAAATGAGATAAAAAGTGAATAGATGGAGATTCTAGCTTAGACCAATTTGGATGTGGAGGTTTATTTGATTATCACTGCAACCAACTATGCAAACTTAGTTTTATGTCATATAATTACATTCTATATTATAAGTACTAATTTTAATTATTTTGGGGGGCTGCTTCGGACTAAACCACTGTTCGTCAAGGGTGTTTCGGAGGGCCGGAGGGTCGGCCGACCCTCCCCACCCCCTCTGGATCCGCCCTTGACCTCATTATGTTTCTAGAATAGTGCACTCAACCAAACTAAAGTAGGAATCATACCGGTTCATGTAAAGAAAACTATTGATATTAAAAAATAAATATTTATTATCAATTAATTGACTGAATATATTTTCTTCAGAAGTTAAACTAATCAAATTTGAAACCAGTTACTTTTTATTTTTTTAAACTAGTTTTTATTTAAATTAAAAGTGAAGAAGGGGAGCCAGGTGCCAGGACATCCCAACTAGGTTAGCACTTTCACAGCGACCAAGGACCCGAACATAAAAATATATATAAATCAAAGAATCAAAATGTTACAGAAAGATAAAGAAAGTTGCTAAGAAAAACGATACATTGCTCGATCTATATGATTGTCCATAACCCTGAAATCCCACCATGAAACTGCAGCACCGACCCATTCCTGTAAGTACTCCCGCGACCATGTTACCTTCTCGAGAAACATGTGAGACCACAAGATGCATTTAATCTGCGAGATTAAGGCTACATCGCCACTTACGATGATGCTGTCAAGGAATCGGCCCGATGCAAAGTTTGAGACACGAGATGACGTAAGTTGAGTCGCTTTCAAGCCAAAGTGACGTCCAACCGCTGGAGTGAGCAACCTAGATCCGGTGTAATGCTGCCTCTAATTCCACAAGGTGTGCAAACTGATATGCTGAGGGGAAGGCAAATGAACCGGTGGAACCATCTGAGCCATCCCAAAAAAATGCCTCCGCATCTGGCCGTGCCTGCAATGACCGAGGAATATGTATTAACCTTGATCCAGCCCCGCGAAGGGGCCTGCCAACAAACTGTTAAGATTTTGGGAGCATGTCTCAACCAAGGCTACATCCACAAAGTATATAAAATACCCAGTTCGATGACTGAATTCCACATAAAGCCCTTTTGTAATAGGTCCGCACTCAAGGGCCGATGGTTCAGGCTCAACTATAGTCAATGAGCAACATGATAAATGAGATGCGAAATCTCAACCGCCAAACCTATGCTATTGTTCAACATATGGATCAACGCTTCACGACATTTGATCATATCATGTATCAGAGGTTATCTGGACTTGAGTATGTAGCGGAGGACTATTATGCCCGCTACAATATGCAGTGGCCCTAGCCCCCGACCGATCAGTAAGTTGTCTTCTTCTCCCTAACTCTTTACATGTGCACTTTCTTGATAAAATTGCAATGTTGGAACTTATTGCAAATTTTAAGTGTGAGGAGACAAACTTACAAAAACTTGTATAAATTTTTCAAATTTTTGTTGCGTCGTGTCTAGTTTAGTTTATGATGTTTTAAGTAGTTTTTGTGTGTTTTGCATGTTTTAGGGCCTAAAAACAAACTTCCTTCGAAGTTAAACTTCGTTATTTGTCCATAGAGATTGAGAATCGAAAATCTGTGCCCAAAGAAGTCGGAGTGATAGGTGAATATAAGGCTCGACATTCTCAAATAAGCAATTGTTCCTCATCTTCCAGATAACCCATACCCCATGCACCACGACACTAACCCACAGAGACTCTATCTGGGAACTGAACCTCTGGATTGCCGCCTTTTGCAAGAATTCCGTAAGGTTTGTATCCAAAACCATCGTAATTTCGAATAGATAGCCAATGATATTCCAAACCTGCTTAGCAAACTGATAGTCAATAAAAAAAGTGTAGAAGTGTCTCACTGTGATATTGCCACAAGTAGTAGTGCGATACTAACGGGATACCACGCTGCCGGAGAAGCTCTTGAGTCACCAACTAACCACGGAACGCCGTCCAGCAAAGAAGAGACCGAGATGGTAGGATAAATACCTGCCAGAGAAATTTAAAAATTGCATGCCACGTTGGTTCCGAGCATAACCATTGGTAAAAAAGTTTGACTATGAAATCGCCATCTTCAGCAGCCTTCCAAATACAAAAATCAAGTTCCTCACCGCTTTGTGTTTGATAACAACCCAAAGTATTCTTGAATGAGGAATAAGAGAAAATTAATAGAAATAATGGCAAATTATTATTCCTTCTAAAAGAGATATTTATGCATGATTAATGTGGAATTAATGATAATTAATGCAGGATTAATGCATGGATGAATATGCAAATAATGAAAAAAATGAATGAGTCTCTAGCATTATGCCACGCCACGTGGACCATGACGAGACACGCCATAACAAGATACGCCCGATGAGAGCGAGTAATGGAGACCAGCCATTATTCTCAAGGAGAGCATATATACGCCTCGACGGTTCTAAGAATACCAAAAGGCGCCCTTATAACCATCCATGAATGGGAATAAATACAATTAAATGGCAATTAATGCCATTAAGGGGAATAAAGACTTGACTGTTCGAATACCCCAACTTTGAGGGTTTCAAGGATAAATGCTGGGATTAATAGAGAATTGATAGCAATTAAAGATGAGTAATGACATGAGTGTTCATCTACATCTCTATAACATCCAAATATCATACATGGGGAAAAAGCATAATAATTAGACAAAGGATGAAGGATCCTCCATCAATATTCTTATGGATAAGGATCCCCCGACGAATCTCCCGGGTAGATACAAAGATGCTAAAAGGACTGAATAAGCATTTAGACATCGATCGTGACCAAATGTCCGCCAGCCAGATGGCGTATGAAGCAAGTCACATGCCACAAAGGATCCTTGATCTCTAGATATGCCTCGTAAAGGCCAAACGCCTTAAGGAGGTCCGCAACTGCCAAATCTTGGAAGACCCTCCATCTAGCGTTGATTCGCCCAAGGATGTCGGCATCGTCTTCCCACATGGAAACTGAAGCCATTAATGACTAGAAACAACTCCATAAATGAGCTAACAGCCAGACATGAATAGTGTAATAACTACTCATTAAAAGAGCATTAATCGAAGGCTTTCTAGTTACTAGTTCGATGGTTACAGGTATCCTAGTATAAATAGCCTCACATCCCAAGGCATTGAGGTACACATTTTGATTCTCTACTTTTGTGATTATAGTTTATTCTCAGAAATATTACTAACTTTGGCATCAGAGTATCCCCGGCCGATCCCAACGGTATCTCACAGGGAAGTGCTCCGATCAATGATTTTTTCACAAGTTATCAGTGTTGCTGAAGTTATTTTCTTCAGCAACGTCTGTGGGAGGGTGGGCAAATTCACGCAATCCACACCATCCAAAAAATCTGAAACCGGAGCTGTTAAGTGACGAGAAGGTACCATATGCGCTTGAATATAGACTTGCGAATTCATCCATTCCGATGTCCAAAAGTTAAGATCCGAATACCCTACAATTTGTCATAAGTAGTGTTGCCGAAGAAGCCCATAAGCTACCTTAACCGAGCTCCAGACTGAAGCAAGCGACTTCACAACGTTTTACCACATACCAGACCCCAAGCGAGCTTCCTAAATAGAGCCAAGTTAAAAGTGTCCAGCTACTTAACACCCAAACCCCCTTGTCGAATAGGTTTACCGTAGTCCTGCCAAGGTACAGTCACCAAATTTCGTTACGTGATAGAACCACACCATATGAAGTTCTGAATGTATCTATTAAAGCGCTTAAGAAGTTTAACCGACCACTTCTTAGAAAAGCACCAACGATAACAGCCTTGACTATTGTCAAATGCCCTGCCATAGGTGCCTGAAATTTTATCAACTATGCCACAAAGATACAAAGTTTTTGAGGTGTAAAATGAGATTTGTGGGGTTTGAAAGGAGTAACTTTTTAGGTTGAATAGTAATTTAATGTAAAGTGTTATATTTGTTTTTGGAGTTTATAGTTTATAAATTAGAGTTAAACGTTTAGCTTGTAGGGTTTAGAGTTTATATTATAAGTTTAAAAATTATATATATATAATTAAGTAAAAAGTATATAATAAATTAGATAATATTAATGTTTTATTGATTGAAATGTGAGGTGGCATGAAATAATTAAGGTTTTGATCTAGGCTGGGTTTCCTGATATAGTAAAATATTTTGTAATCTTAAAACATTGGTGAGCATGAAGTAGAAATAATTAAATAAAAAATGCAAAATGAAGAGGTGGGCTTCCACAAGAGGTAGAGTTATTTAATAGAGTGATGGGTGAGTAGGAAGCTACAAAACGTCAACTCAGAAGAGATGAACTCTTACTCTTACTCTTGTTCTTCCTCATCTGATTATTTGTTGGCCACAGCAACAGATGATCCACAATTCTTAATTTCTTCCGATCATCTCTCTCTCAACTCTCCCTGTCCAAACAACAATATTAAGGTAATTACATATAATTAATTAACCACGTTTCATTCCTTGTATAATTATATATATTAGTGCATGCAGACTAATAATGGTGGAAGAAAAAGAAAGAGAAAGGAAGACAAACAAATGGAGATGCCTAAAGAAGTTATTCATGTCAGAGCTAAAAGAGGCCAAGCTACTGATACTCACAGTTTGGCTGAAAGGGTATCTCCTTTTTCACTTTTTTTATTATTATTTTCAATCCTTCCATTATTCATTTTAATATCATCAAATCAAATATATATATATATAGGTAAGAAGAGAGAAAATCAATGAGAAACTTAGGAGCTTACAGGACCTTGTTCCAGGATGCTACAAGGTACGTAGGGTACTTGTTATAATTCAATTTTATATTCTTCAATTCATAACTTAATATCTTTGCAGACAATGGGAATGGCTGTTATGCTGGACGTCATTATTAATTATGTTCACTCACTTCAGAATCAGATTGAAGTTAGTCCCCCCACACCCCAATAATTATGTTGTTTTTAATCTTATGTTAATTCTAGTTTTTGTTTTCCCAGTTTCTGTCCATGAAACTTTCAGCAGCTAGTATGCACTATGACTTCAACTTCAACTTGGAGAGAGAGAATTTGGAAACAATACAGCAGCAGCAGCAGGTAATTAATTAGTTTATCTTTTTTTTTTAAGATATCTGCCCAAATAATCTTATATTAATCCTTTAACCCCTTAGGCGACAAATGCATATGAATTACAAGAAATGGAGAGGATGGAATATGGAGGACCTCCTAATTATTTCCACTCAACGGACTGGGCCCTTTGACTCAAATACATAAATAAATATTTGCTTTTCTTAAATTCTCTCCTTTTTTAGTTTGTATAACAATATGTGGTTGATTGTGGCATTTAAATAAGGTATGATCATATGAAAGGAAAATTTATAATTATTATAGTGTAATGTTGTAGTAGTAGTTGTCATTGATAGAATTGAAAAGGAAGGAAATAATTGGGAAAGGACATATGGAAGATGACATGAGTTAGAAGCATCTTACAGTATGTGAATCAAAATAGCTAGGTAAACTATCCCATCTTTTTTTGTTAGATATTATTTCTACATCGATAATGATTGAAATTTGTCACCTACCTAACTCTATACAACTTTTATGTTACTATACATCTTTTTTTTTTTTAACTGCACATATTTTATTAACATCCTCATTATTTGATTTGATGCTCACATTTATAGAAATAGTCACGTAAATATATAATTTAATCATACCAATAAATTAAACTGTTAGTTGAAGCGGTTGGGACTCATTCCCTTCTGAAATTTGATATAATAAAATGGTATCAAATTAGACATTCACAAATGTTTATGAAATCTTGAAAGAAATCGGAAAGAATAATAATTTAGTGTATATAAATTATGAAGTGTTGTGTGAAGTTGAAGAATGCATGCACCAAAAATAAAATAAAATAAAATAGAAGAAAGGGCATTTGTGTTTAGTTAAAGGGGGAAACAAAAGGATTTAGGGGTTGTGTGTGTGGGGCAGTGTATCCTTGAGAAAATGGGTAGATTCAGCCCCTAATTTTAGGAGTAATGGCAAACGAAGCATTGCTCAACACCGTTAACTATAACACAGTTGGAATTGGAAAGCGACGCTTTTGTTTTGGATTCTAGGACACTAAGATCCATTACTCTATTGTACTTCCAATTTATGGGCCTAGCTGTCTGGGCTCTGGGCCTTTTAGCCTTTTTTTATATACTTTAATCCTTTAATGATTTTTATTAATTTGACATAATTCAAAATTATGACTTGATATAGTTGTAAATAGTTTTTTAAAAATGAATTTCTACATAAATTTCCATTTTTTTATATATTTTTCTTTATTTTTCCTTATATATAAAAGAAAACAATATTTAATCTTAGAATTTTAGATTATTTTTAAAATCGCATGTTCCATTATTCTCTTTTTTCATCTTCTCTCAAAGAACATTTCTCTCAACCCATATCTCTTGTCTCTCTGAGAATCCACCACCGGCAATTAGCTTTCTCTAACCGTCTAAGCTCCTTTAATTTCCTCTTCCCATACAAAACTCGCCCTATGTTGTTAGCGTTTAGGTAAGGTCTCCTATCTATCAGCTTATCCATTCTTCAAGTGTTTAGCTTATATGGACAAGGATTGTTTACATGAAAAGCATAAATAATAATAATATTATTATTTTGTTAATGTTGGAAATTTAATTTTTAATAAATCAAAAATATTAACTTTTATTTTCCAAATGTCAAATAATATACTAAGCAGTTATTGAAAAAGAGCAGCGAAGGTGTATATTTTGTTTAACTGTTATAATATTATTGGCCATGATATAGTTGAAAATAGTAATCGAAACAAAATTGTAGTTACTTTTTCAAATTTGAATTTCTTTGTAAATTTTTCTATGGACAACTAGTATGGCCCGTTTGGTGGATCCATTTTCTTAGGCTATAGAATGGGTGTTTGCTTCTTAGTGGGCTTTTGGCTCCTTATACACTTTCTCTTCAGTAGATAACATAAAGATTGTTTTAATATTCTGAATTGTAATTTAATTATAAACATATTTCACTAATTTTGATTTTTTCTTTAAAAAAACAGAACAGCAATATCTATCCCTTAAATATGAAAACGTAAAATTACATAATACCTTATGATTGAAATGTGACATTGGAAAAGCCCAGTACTTTGATGTACTTGTATAGGAAGGAATACGACATCCTTCCACGACTGGACAAGTAGCGATTTCCCATTGGTCATATAAAAATGAAAGGGGAAAGATTTAGCTGGATTTTATAGATGTCCAACTCAATTAAGGACCCTCTAAATACTGTCAAGTTTATTCAATTTATCCACATCACAATACGAAAAAACTTTTTGCTTCTTCTATCTTTCTGTTTGTTACCGAGCCCTTTCTCCTCCACTTATACCAAAATTGACTCAAGCACAATATTAATTAACAACATTATGATAACATTATCCATTACAAATTCAATCTTTTGGAGCAAACAATGAGCAGAATGGAACTGATCAATATATTATATTATATTATATGAAAGAAAGAGAATGAATTGAAACTATAAACTTAAAATTACAATTAAATTGCTTCTAAGCTCAAACTAATATTTGCTTCCTTTGACCATAGACCTTTCCAGTTTTGTGATTGTCCATTTACGGACTAAATCATCCTTCAAATCAGCAATAAATTCTTGGACTTCTCTAATTTAGATATGCAAAACAATTAGGGGATTCAGAGGCCTAATGCGTCAGAATTACATAAAGCTCGCAAAGTTGAAGGGTCTTTGATCCTTAATTGTTTTATTCCTTATTTAATTGGGTAATTCTTGAACCATAGTAGAGTGAAAAAATCATGTTGAATTAGGTGTTTTGTTGAAAGTTTAATTGAGTTTGTTTGAACCGGTTAGAGCTTTTACAAACAGTGAAGAGCGACAGCGAGGGCGATGACGACAAATGGAGAACCGTGGTTCTGGAAGGGTAGAAAAGGATAGATGAAAAAGTATTAAACATTTTGTTTAATGATTAATGAGTTTTTTTAATTGCGATGTGGATAAATGAAAGACACTTGGCAATATTGTACGAAGGGTTCTTAATTGAGTTGGAGATCCAAGATCCTCTCATAAAATCTCAGATTTAGCGATGGTGGTCATAATACTCATACCTATTATTGGTCCAACTATATTTAGGTCGGGAAATTTCTAGTATCTGTTTTCATTCAAGTCGAGAATGAGGAAGAAAATTATTCCCGTTTTTGGAGATGGTTCGGGAAGTTATCCCCTGCCATGAAGATACTCAACTCATTACCGTTAAGGTTACCCATCCAAATACTCATAAATATACCCATTAATATATGTTTGGATTATGCGCCAAATTTGATTCTAACATTTTCAGAGAAGTGCAGATTTTGCCCCAACATACAAAATTACCTAAATTTAACCCTAATTTCCAAAGTAAGATCAATTTTATCCCTATGTTATCGAAAATTTGAAAAGATCGGTTTTAACTGTCATATTAGACCTTCCAAACATCATTATGTTAAGCTATTTAGTGTGTTATTAATACATTTAAAAAAAATACTCATTAAAATGCTAACAACTAAGAGCATCTCCAATGGAGATGCTTGGAAGAGTGCTTTCCATTGAATGTTTTATTTTTATTTGAATATTTTGATTTTTTTAAATATTTTTGTTATGAAAAACTATTTGATCGAATAATATGTCGAATATGTTTTATTATTTGTTATGGATGATTATATTTGAATTATTTTTATGTTTTTTTTAATATAGTTCAGTGATATCAGGTTAAGTGATGTCACATGTGTGACGTCATCACCATCTTCATTGCGGCCCAAGTTTAAGTGTAATAAGAGTCCAAAGAACGCCCTGATACGGTCCATGGCCCACTCCAACAGTCCAGATATATCCACCATGACCCAAGCCCAGCAAACAACAGTCCATCGCGACTTATGAGTTTCTGACCTCCGGACGTCAACGGATCTTCTAAAATCCTATGAGACAAAGGATTCCTCCCCAGATTCAGATTCCTTAAGGGATTACGAATCCTAGCTCCGTAAGGATTCCCAAGAAGGTGGCAACCTTAAACCTAATCGAATAAATAGACATGTATATACACAAGGTTTTGTACGTTAACTACTATCTCAAACTAGTTCATACCCTTCCATTCAGTCTTAATCATAAATTGACTTATGCATCAGAGTGGGTTTGTTGGACTCCGACCCCGTCTGACCTGCATACTGATTCGTAGGCTCATTATGATGTTGGATCATCATCACAGCTTGGACATGTGACTGTCGAGCGATTTCCGTAAGTGCACGGCTTTCGCTTGTAGTAATAAAAAAGATATCGATCCCACAAGGAACGTTTTGATAAATAAAAACTTATTATTTTGATTAAATTCATTTTCTCGAGGCTAATAGAAAAATCGTTAAATAGTTTAAATGGATATGTATTTTGCTTCTAATTCTGCCAATAGTTTAGATTACAATTTATAGAAATTACATTTAGGTTAAAGTAGAATTCAAGGCATGTTTACACAAAGCAAGAAAACAACTTATAACTTTGATCTGATTATTAATGTGTAACAATTTATCGATTAATTCAACTTATTAGGCTTTGAACTACAGACAATCTTTCCTTGGTCGGTCTAAGACTGAAAACCTTAATCAAATTTGGTGTTTTATATCCGATCAATCGAGTTCTTGTAAATAACCAAATATAAATCTAAATTTGCTTAAGTGTTCAACAAAGTTTTTATGGAAAATAAGATTTGTGTAAAAAGGTTTTATGAAAACACCAAATAAATTACTTTAAGAATATCGCTAGATCAGACTTAAAATAATAACAGTAAAGAAGGAATTGCATTGAAAAGATAATTCATTAATTTATTATGAAACGTCACAAGTTAACAGAAAAGAAGAAGCTTGGATAGCATTTTAACTAATTGAGTTTCGGGTTGTCAATCCTTTCCTCAACTTCGTAGGCTTGTCAGACCCTAGGCGCTTCATACACTGATTCCTCTCGCCGAATCCTCAGAATAGAACCTACTCGGTCTCTACCAAAGTGCAAACTTGACTTAGAACAATACTCGAACTTAAACGATAATATCTGTGTCTTGTATCTAACTAATTGAACAACTTGTACAACAAGTGTGCTTTTACAAAATTGAAACTAAAAATCTCTAACTCTCTTGAATGCTGAAATGCATCCTCTATTTATAAGTGTTGATGAGTTGTGTTGAAGGGACGAGTCTGTTGGTGAAGAGTCGTTTCTATCCAGATGAATAGACATGTCATTTTGGATTAAAAACATGTAAAAGGTGTCTGTCAAAGTTGCTGTTTCTGTAGAGATTATCAAAATCTCGGTCGCGTCTTTGGATTGAGGGGGAGAGTGCACGAATTCACGTTTCTTTCACAAGAAAACACGTGTTGTGATCAAGATATTGGGAATCTCGGTCGCGATAGAGACTTTTGCTCTCTTCTTGAGTTGCTTCCTTAGTCTCCGGCATGGCCTCTAAATCTCGTATGCATCTTTTACTCGTAAACTTGATTTCTCTCTCGTTTTTACTCCATTTTAGCTCCTATTTGGATTTTTCCAAATAATTTAGTACCTTGCACAATAGAAACAAATATAGACGTAAAATCGTTCTAAAAGAATATAATTAACATAATTTAAACATGAAACTGATTTAATTATGTATGTTATTTTAGGTATATTTTGGGCTTATTAGTGACCAAGATCAGGTAACAAGTTATCATTGGTGCGGTGAGCGTGGAATTCGATTATCCACCATCTATCGGAATATTCACTGATGGCTCAATATAGTCGCGTTCCCTTGGAGATTCACCAGAACAACGATAAGGAAGTCAATGAGCAGGCAGGGCCGCAATCCCAATTAGATCCCCAATGCCAACTCCTGGCGGAGTAAGTATCTCGTAGGTTCACCCAGAACCTAGTGGCCATAAAAAAGGAGATGGATGATGCGAAAGCAACTCATGAGCTTGACATGGCTAATCTTCAACGACAACTACGGAAAGCAAAGAGGACAAGCGAATAAAACTCGCCCGAATAGGAGAATCTAGTAGGGAATCCACCATGACCCCTAGGACCTATTCTCGAAGCATGTCCCCTAAGTGAAGGTATTCCAGATCAAAAATCCCCTCCGAGGCACCACACAAAGAGAAAAGACCCTAAGGACAAAGAAAAAGATTGATCATGTGGGTGAAGCAGATGACATTCCCCATCAAAGCCCCCAAGTAATCGCCATCGGAGTCCGAGCCTGAAAAGGCGAAGGCAAAGGATGATGCACCCCTCAGTAATGAGGACATATTGGAGCTCCTCGAAAAGAATTCCTATTGTAAATCCAGCTCGAGACAAATATTCTGATTTGGCAGAGATAAACACGCCTTTGTCAAACGAGATTCAGCGGTAGCCCATGCCTCGAGGATTTCGAGTTCCAACCTTCACATTGTATGGAGGATTGGGGGACCCCATCACCCATTTTAAGAACTTTCGATGAATAATAGAAGCAACTATGGCTACTGACACATTATTATACCGTATTTTCTCCACTATTCTGAAAGAGTCCGTAACCTTTTGGTACGAGCAGCTCCTACCCGAGTTAGTCCATAACTTTAAGAAAATGGCAAAATCATTCATTGACCACTTCATCACCTCGGTTCCAGAAGGGAAGACCATTTTAGATCTCAATCGAGCAGTCTAGAATGAGGGAGAGACCCTGGACCAGTTCATTGAGAAGTTTCAGGCCATGTCGATTCATGTCAAAGTATTTAACGTAGGAGGAGCCATAAATGCCATGGCCAGTAATTGCTGAAGCTATGCTCTTCAACAAAGCATCATAACCACTTGGACAAAAGACTTTCAAGAGCTAATAAAAAGAGTCCGAGATTACACCGGTTGGGACTAGCACAAGCTGAACCCATTATTTCGAAGAGACCAAGCCTCTGTTGGCGATAAACCCTCCAAGAAAAGAGAGGGCAGTGACTGAAACATTAGTGGGCCTCAGAATGAACGGATAAGCCACGACACTCATTTAACCCCCCGGAAAGGAAATGCTCTTTTGGGTAGAAGACAACAAGATGTGAATCGAGTACCCACATAAGCTCAACAAGGGCCAACATAACATAAAATATTGTCACTTGCATAAGAGTGAAGGGTGTGAGACGGAAGAATGTAGACAGTTGGCTATTGAATTGGAAAAATGGCTGAGGGGGCAAGCCAGATCGCTTCCTTGAAAATTACAAAGGCGAGGGCAAGAAGGAGAAAGAGAAAAAGAAGGACAGCTGACCCCCCTCCCGTGGAGTAATAAATATGGTGGAAGGAGGTCCTCGGACAAAAAAGAACCAAAAGGCAGTACTACCATCCAACCCAAGGAGCAACATGCAGATTTATTCAATAGTTCTAAAAGCAGACTCGAGGAGGAGCGTGACTATGCATTGGTGATTTAGATGTTAAGTAACGGCTGCACATTTGAGAGAGCCTTCGTAGACACCGATAGTGAAGGAAAATAGACAAGCCTAGGCGCAACGGAAATATAAATTTTTATCTATTTCCCTTTTCCCAAGATGTGTTAATCGTTATTTCATACAAAGAGAGATTAAACAAGTGTACCTTTTCTGAAGATCAATCTACCATTGCAAATGAAGTGCCCACAACTTCTAATCCGTATATCACGAACAATAATAACAACAGAAAAGAAAATGGTTAGTAATCAACCAATGAATAGCAATCTAAATTGATTGCCTCTAAAGGAATCGACACGAGAACAAAGAGAGAGTAAACAAAAGAGTAATTAAGATGAGATAAAGTTTAAAGAAATTCTTAGCCTCTTGAATATGCCATAGGCCGAAATTCATAGGTATGGGGACTTATTTATAGTATTCCAAATATTAACCCTAATCACATTAGGTTTAATCACTTAATTAGGATTCTATTCCAAATAAGTTTACTAAGAGATAAATAAATAGATATTATCATTATCTTTATCTATATATTAATATAAATAAATAAATGATAATCCTAATCTAATTAGATATTTATTTATGTAAGGGATTTAATTTAATTAATTAGAATCTTTAATTAGATAAATATAATCATTATCTTTATTTATATCTTAATATAAATAGATAATAATCCTAATCTTAGATATTTATTTATATTAGAGATTTAATTAATTAGAGATATAATCACATTAAACCTTCTAATTAATATTATCCCATAATCAGATAATTTAATTATAACTATAATCTAATTATAATTATCAATTAAATTATTTCAACCCCAATGTCTCGACCCATATACTCCCTCTCTCTTAATTACCATTATGTCCTCCGATTCCAAGTCTTATGTGCGACCCATTGGGTTCTTATCGCTGCTAGCCATATATATTTATTGGAATTAATTCAACCTGATTAATTTCAACTTATATATATATATATATATATATATGGGGTTGGTTTCAATGGTGAGCACTAAATTATCACCATCTATAGTGAGTGTTTAATAGCCATTGGATCAAGATCTAGTGGTCCATGATTTAAGTTGTGATTTAATATTAAAATTGGTTTTACCTGATGACATGTCAGCTGTAACTTGGAATATTGTGCTTTGAAAAATGTTTTCTCTTTCCTCAAGATATAACCAACTTCCAAGAAATATTTTTTTTTCCGAATGTTTTTATGTTACATAAGAAGACGTCTTCTTTTAAGTAATTTTGTATCCGTCTAATCAATGTAATATGCATTAAATCTTAATAAATGATTATTCATTGGGAACACAAAAAGCTTAACATTGAGAATGTACAATTATTATTTATGATAACCAAATACAACATTAATGATATTCTAATTAATGGTGTTGTCCCCATATTTATTACCTTAGAATTGTAAGCTCAATTTATAAATTTCTATGATTGTAAGCTCAATTTGTAAATCCTTAAGATTCCAAGATCAATTTGTAAATCCTTAAATTTTTGGGATAAGGTACCAAAATAGGCCTAAAGTTTTTGGAGAAGTACCAATTTAGGCTCAACGTTCAAAATAGCACCAATATAGGCTTAACGTTTACAAAATAATACGAATTTAAGTTTAACGTTTACAAACTATATACAATCTAAGCTAAACGTAATAATTAAATTAATCATATTATATTCTTTCCCTATTAAATTTATATGCTATCTTTTTCTTTATTTCTATATTCTTATTTATTATAATACAATTAATCAGTATTCTTGCCCATTAAGATCTTATATTTGTTTTTCATCAATGATTCCATGATTACTAAATTTCATTGCTCATATATTTCATATGCAAACTAAAATAATTGAATATCCATAATATTTCGAACGTTGACATATATCAATATTATTTTAACTAGTGTTCGAAATATTGTGGAAATTCAATTACTTTTGGTTTTCATATATTACATGAGCCATGGAATTTAGGAGTCATGGAATGGTTGATGGAAAACAAATATAAGATTTTAATGGGCAAGAATACTAATTAATTGTATTATAATAAATAAGAAAATAGAACTAAATAAAAAGATAACATATAAAAGTTAATAGGACAAAAATATAATAGAGTAAATTACACTAACGGTACCTGAAATATACCCCAACTCACACTTTGGTACCTGGATTACATTTCGTCCCAAAAATATACTTCAAGTATGGGTGACTGGACGATTATGTGTGTTTTTCCGGTTTATACTTGGTCAACGTCTGTTTGACCATTATTAACTTAAAAATGGGACCCACCATACACTTTACTTACATAAAAATACATAAATATACAATAATACCCTTTAACTAAGATATATATTACCCTTTATTTTTTTTCATTCCCAAATTCTAATTCTCCCTCACTTTCCCAGAATCCTTCTCTCTCTCTCTCTACAAAATCCTTCTATGTGTCCTTTCCCCTCTATCATTCCATTTTTAATTAAAATGTTAGACTAATTTCTCTCTCTTAACATCTTTCTCTCTTCTCCATTCTTACTCTATCTCTCTTCAATTCTCACTGAACCTTCTTCCTTTTTCTTCCTTTCCTTTGTTTCTCTCTCTAAAAATTGAATATTCAATGTTTCTCTCTCCGATTTGCTTTCTCTCTCTATCCTTTCTGCAAACCAGAATTTAGTTTCACGAGGATTTAGTTTTCAGGAACCAGGAACATACCCAATTGATTGATTGTATTTGAAATTAATGCACGTGATTTAGCCCGTAGTTTGATCGTCTTTTCTTCATCTCAAACCAAAAAATCTCAACAAACCATAAAAGGTAATGTTCAGAAGTATTCAAATATTTTATCAATATCAACAGCATTTAAATATAAACAGATGTATTCATTGGATGAGGGTTTTCAATAGTATTCTGAAAATATGTGTTCTATTGAAGGTTCAGACGATAAATTGATTCAGTTAGCTATTGATGCGAGTGATAAATTTCAGTTCTCGATCTCGCAAGATGCATCAACTAGCACTTATGGATTTTTATTTATTTCCTGTACCTTCCTATGAATTGTTAATGGTGTTTTGTGTTTTTTTTATTCCATAAACAAGAGATGGCTAGAGAGAGAAAGAGGGTCAAATTAGAGAGAATGAATTGTTAATGGTGTGTTTTGTGTTTTTTTGGTGCAGAAACAGAGATGGCTAGAGAGAGAGAGGGAGAGAGGGTCAAATTAGAGAGAATGGGTCCCATTTTTAAGTGTATATTGGTCAAACACGTGTTGACTGGTTATTTCCGGTCGCACGTATTTAAATGTTCGGTCACCCATACTTGGGGTATATTTTTGAGACAAAATGTAATTCAGGTATCAAAGTGTGAATTAGGATATATTTCAGGTACTATTAGTGTAATTTATCCAAATATAATATGGTTAATTTAATTGTCACGTTAGCTTAAATTGGATATATTTTGTAAACGTTAAGCTTAAATTCGTATTATTTTATAAACGTTAAGTCTATATTGGTGCTATTTTGTACGTGGGGCCTAAATTGATGCTATATTGTAAACGTTAAGCCTAAATTGATATTATGTTGTAAACGTTAAGCCTAAATTGGTACTCCTCAAAAACCTTAGGCATATTTTGGTATCTCTAAATTTTTTTATTTCTTTAAGCATTCATTTATTTATAAACAATCATTAAACTTACAATCTCTAGAATTCATATATTCTAATGCCACACTAATGACAATAATAAATGTCTAAAGTCATCCATTTAGATTTCGTATTAAATACTACTCCCTTCATGCAATTGATTTATATCCTCACATAAACGTAATGTAAAGTAACGTAAATATCGCTGAACAGAAAACTTTACGGAACTCAAACATCACTGGACAGAAACATTACTGAACTGAAACATTGCTGAACTGAAATATTACTGAACTGAAATATCACTGAACTGAAATATTTTGAATTAAAACATCACTGAACTGAAACATCACTGAACTGAAATATCACTAGACTGAAACATTACTAAACTGAAACATTACTGAACTGAAATATTACTGAACTAAAACATCGTTGAACTGAAATATTAGTGAACTGAAACATCACGAAACTGAAACATCACTGAGTTGAAACATTACTGAACTCAAACATTACTGAACTGAAATGTTACTAAACTAAAACATTACTGAACTGAAATATCACTCAACTGAAACATTACTGAACTGAAATATTATTAAACTGAAACATTACTCAACTAAAAAACATCACTTAACTGAAATATTACTGAACTGATACATTACTGAACTGAAACATCACTGAACTGAAATATTACTAAATTGAAACATTACTGAACTGAAATGTCACTAAAATGAAATATTACTAAATTGAATATCACTGAACCGAAACATCACTCAACTGAAATATTACTGGACTGAAATATTACTGAACTGAAAATCACTAAACTGAAACATTACTGAACTGAAACCTTACTAAACAGAAACATTATCGAATTCAAACATTACTAAACAGAACTATTACTGAATTGAAATATTATTGAACTGAAATACTACTGAACTAAAACATCATTGAACTGAAATACTACTGAACGCAAACATCACTAAACTGAAACATCACTGAACTAAAACATCACTGAACTGAAATATTACTAAACTGAAATATTACTGAACTGAAACACCACTGAACTGAAATATTACTAAACTGAATATCACTGAACCAAAACATCACTGAACCGAAACATCAATGAACTAAAATTTCACTAAACTTAAACATCACTTAACTGAAATATTACTAAACTGAAACTTTACTTAACTGAAACATTATTGAACTGAAACATTACCGAGTTGAAACATTACTAAACCGAAACATTACTGAACTGAAATATTACTGAACTAACATATTACTGAACTAAAACATCGCTGAATTGAAATATTTCTGGATTGAAACATCACTAAGCTGAAACATCACTGAACTGAAATATTACTGAACTAAAATATCACTGAATTGAAACATTACTGAACTAAAAGATTACTAAACTAAAACATTACTGAACTGAAATATCACTGAACTATAACATTACTGAACTGAAATATAACTGAACTAAAATATCATTGAACTAAAATATTACTGAACTGAAATATTACTGAACTAAAACATCACTGAACTGAAATATTACTAAACTGAAACATTAATAAATTGAAACATCACTAAACTGAAATATTACTGAACTGAAACATCACTGAATTGAAACATTACTGAACTAAAAGATTACTAAACTGAAACATTACTAAACTCAAATATTACTAAACTCAAATATTACTAAACTCAAACATAACTGAACTAAAAAATCACTCAACTGAAACATTATTCAACTGAAATATTAATGAACTGAAACATTACTGAACAAAATGTTACTGAATTGAAACATCACTGAACTAAAATATTACTAAACTGAAACATTAATGAACTAAAACCCCACTGAACTGAAATATTACTAAACTGAATATCACTGAATCAAAACATCATTGAACTGAAACATCACTAAACTGAAATATCACTGAACCGAAATATCATTGAACTAAAATATTACTGAACTGAAACATCACTTAACTGAAACATCACTGAACTGAAAATATTACTAAACTGAAACCTTACTCAATGGAAACATTACTGAACTAAAACATCACTGAACTGAAACATTACCGAATTGAAACATTACTAAGTTGAAACATTACTGAACTAAAACATTACCGAATTGAAACATTACCGAATTGAAATATTACTGAATTGAAATATTAGTAAACTGAAACATTAGTGAACTGAAATATTATTGAACTAAAACATCATTGAACTAAAATATTACTGAACTGAAACTTCACTGAACTAAAACATCATTGAACCGAAACATCACTGAACTGAAACATCACTTAGCTGAAACATCACTGAACTAAAATATTATTAAACTGAAACATTGCTCAATTGAAAAATTACTGAACTGAAACATTACTAAATTAAAACATTACTAAACTGAAACATTGCTGAACTCAAAGATTACTAAACTGAAACATTACTAAACTGAAACATCACTGAACTAGAACATTACTAAACTCAAACATTACTGAACTGAAACATTACTAAACTGAAACATTACTGAACTAAAAAATCACTGAACTAAAATATTACTGAACTGAAACATTACTTAACTGAAATATTACTAAACTGAAACATCACTAAATCGAAACATTACTAAAATCAAAGATTACTAAACTGCAGCATTATTGTTCTGAAACATCACTAAACTGAAATATTACTGAACTGAAACATCACTGAACCGAAACATCACTGAACTGAAATATCACTGAAGTAAAACATCACTGAACTGAAATATTACTGAATTGAAACATCACTGAACTAAAACATTATTGAACTCAAGGATGACTAAACTAAAACATTACTGTTCTGAAAAATCACTGAACTGAAACATTATTGAACTCAAACATTACTGAACTAAAACATTACTGAACTAAAACATCACTCAACTGAAATATTACTGAACTGAAACATTACTAAACTGAAACCTTACTAAAGTGAAACATCACTCAACTGAAACATTACTTAACTAAAATATTACTGAACTGAAACATCACAAAATTGAAATATTACGAAACTGAATATCACTGAACAAAACATCACTGAACCAAAACATCACTCAAATGAAACATCACTGAACTGAAACACCATTTAACTGAAACATCACTGAACTGAAATATTATACTAAACTGGAACCTTACTCAAACCAAACATTACTGAACTGAAACATTACCGAATTGAAACCAAACTGAAACATTACTGAACTGAAATATTACTAAACTAAAACATCACTGAACTGAAATATGAGTGAACTGAAACATCATTGAATTGACACATCACTGAATTGAAACATCACTTAACTGGAACATCATTTAACTGAAACATCACTGAACTGAAATATTACTAAACAGAAAGATTAGTCAACTGAAACGTTACTCAACCGAAACAATACTAAACTGAAACATTACTAAATTGAAATGTTACTAAACTCAAATATCACTGAGCTCAAACATTAGTGAACTCAAACAATACCAAACTAAAATATTACTGAACTGAAACATTAGTGAACTTAAACATTACTAAACTAAACATTATTAAACCGAAACATTACTAAACTGAAACCTTATTTAACTGAAACATTACTGAATTGAAACATTACTGAACTAAGACATCACTGAACTGAAACATTACTGAACTGAAATATCACTGAACTGAAATATCACTCAACTAAAACATCACTTATCGTAATGTAATGTAACTTATCGTAACGTAAGGTAACTTATTGTAACATAATGTAAAATTACGTAACATAATAAAACATAACTTAACATAACGTAACATAATCTAACGTAACATAACGTAATGTAGCATAACATAACGTAACATAATGTAATATAGTGTAACATATCGTAAGATAATGTAACGCAACGCAACGTAACGTAACTTACCGTAACTTATCATAAAGTAACGTAATGTAATAAATACAAGCTCAATTTATAAAGGGTAATTAATTTATTAGTCCCTATATTTTGACAAAACACACTATTTAGTCTTTGTATTTTCAAAAACACACGGTAAGGTCCCTAACTTTCTTCTCGGTGAACTATTTAGTCCTTTCGTCTGTTTGTTAGATTTTTTACCGTTTATGACTTCGAAAATGACTAAATTAGCCTTTACTATTTATCAGTCAAAAGCAATTCACACCTTTATGTCTTTCTCTCACAACTCGCGCTAAAAAAGTGGAGAAAGGATTAAATCCCTAACCCATAATCGACTCAAATCAACTAGAAGAACGCAGAGATGAAAAACAATGAAGATAATGGTGTTATATATTTGATTTTGTGGTAAATGGTAGTTAAAGCATTACATCTTTTTAAATAGATTTTGACTCAAATCCAAATTGACTAACAGAATCTTCATTAGAGTCTAACAGTATGGACTA
Source organism: Euphorbia lathyris (assembly GCF_963576675.1). Classification (NCBI taxonomy): domain Eukaryota; kingdom Viridiplantae; phylum Streptophyta; class Magnoliopsida; order Malpighiales; family Euphorbiaceae; genus Euphorbia; species Euphorbia lathyris. The sequence goes on along the minus strand of NC_088910.1, from coordinate 62,384,700 downwards.
AACAGTTCACCGAGAAAACCTTAGGGACTAAACAGTCCATCGAGAAAAGGGTTAGGGACCTTATCGTGTGTTTTTGAAAATACAGGGACTAAACGGTGTGTTTTGTCAAAATATAAGGACTAATAAATTAATTATCCATTTATAAATCCTTAGGATTGTAAGCTCAATTTATAAATTCTTAGGATTGTAACCTCAATTTGTAAATTCTTAGTTTTTTTTATTTCTTTAAACTTTTTTTTTTATAAATAGTCATTGAGCTTACAATCTCTAACGAAACGTAACCTAACGTAACATAACCTAACATAATGTTTGTGAATAAATAAACAAGATGCTTACAAATAGTTCATTTATTACTCATTTATTATGTTTGTGAACGAACTCATCTAATATCAAATGAAATAATATTAAGTTTAGATATTTATGAACTAACACAAAACTATATATTTTTCTACAAAACTAAAATTTGTTCATTAAATGTTCTAATTAAGCCTGCTTGCGACCTTTCGAGCCGAGCGTTGATCTGCTCAAGCTCATCTTATTTACAAACCGAGCTAGTAAATTGTGAGTGGGTCGTTCACAAATCAAAACGAGTTGAGCCGACCACCAAACCGCTAATGAGTGACTCAGCTTATTTACAGCCATACTTATCATAACCGTGTTTAGTGTAACTTATCATAAGATAACGTAACGTAACGCAACGCAACATTGCATCATGTAATGTAACGTAGCGTAACGTAACGTAAAAATATGAAATTTATCTAAAACTTTTGAAGTTTACCTAAAACCGTTAGGTTTATGAATAATCTACGTAAAATTGTGATCTTTAATACTCTCTCTATTCCATAATATTTGCATTTTAAGGTTAAAGCACAAGAATTAAGAAATGTAATTAATTTTAACTAAAAAGACTTTGTTACCCTTATATTAATTGCATCCATTAATTAATTTTTATCTATTCCCAAAATATAAAAAAAGGTAATTTAAATAGGGGCATATTTGGTAAAAGTCAATTAATGTGCTTGTATTAATTATCGTTTATTATCTTCTCTTAGCATATTTGAGATTTCAAGACATGAAAAATAAAGCAATTAATATATTTGACTCTATCCAAACCAAACCATGCATTTACACCCAAATTTCATTGTATATACTCCATCCATTATATTATATAAGTTATTTTAGGTTATTTTACACAAATTAAAAAATTCAATTAATATAGTGTCACATTAGTAAATTCATATTGGTTAACTAAAAAAATTATCTCTCATGTAATGGTCAGGGGTAAAATTACTTTTGGCTGTCAACGTTAGGAGTAAAATTGCATCATTTTAGACGTTAGGGGTAAAATTGCTCATAACTGTAAACCTTAGAGGTATTTTTTGCACGTTATCCCCAAAAAGTAACTTGCTAAAATCACTTATAAAAAAGAATGGATGGAGTATATAGAAGGTAAATATTAGAGCATAACATTTTATTTATCTTACAATTAGTTACAAGGTACCTATAATTAGTTAATTATCATGTTTTAATTTATCTTTCTAAAATTGTAATATAATTCATTTAAGAATTAAATTAACAATTCTTGTACTGTGTTCTAAAATTATAATACTGCATACTATTTAATTTTTTTTTTCATGATTATGACATGAAACAAACATGTTAGAAATTAAGTAAGAAGAAAAAATAGGTTTAATATATCAGTTGCCTTTAAATTTGGCGAAAAAATTTGATTGGTCACTCTAAATTTATATATTGTATCACTAGCCCCCTAAATTTACTTAAAATGTCATGATTAAGTTCCTAAAGTTATAAAAAAAATATCATAAATATGTACAAAATAGAAAGTTAATTTATTTTAAAGACTTAGAATTATGAATTAGTCCTTTATTTTTTTAAGTTCTAAATTTTTGTAAAGATTTAGACAAATTGCAATATCAGTTTGAACAAGTCATGTGGTAAATGGATCATTGTACGAAAGTTTATGGGGCTAATAGGTAACTTTAAACAAATTCAAGTGGACAATAGATTATTTTAAGCAAACTGAGAAGGTTAACGAGACAGTATATAAGTTTAGCGAACTAATCAAATTTTTTGAACAAGTTTAAAGGGCTTTTGATGTATTAAGGAAAAAAAAAAAAAAAACAACAACAACGAGAGTTTATGTATGTTACATTGAATTTTGAAAAATATGGCTTTGTAAACATTGAGATCTTATCTAAGTATCCAATGAATTAATAAATTTTCATATTTGATTTGACAAATTTTCATTTGATTTGCTCCATTAATCTCAGGCGATGAACTTAGAAATATTAATAAATATTATTCCTCAATATCAATAAATATTAAACTTTGTGAAAAATGAGAACAAATTTATTATGGAGAGAGAAACATGTCTTTAGGTAACTTGATAACCTTTTGGTAACCTACTGTAGCAGGTCACCTATTCAAAATATAATAATCTTCATGAATGAAGACTCACCATTGAGAACTCTTCCATATATATATATATAACGGGATGACTTCGAGAGCTGTTACTAGCAGAACCTTAGACATTGCCCCAGTGCGATAAGAAGCCAGGTTGAATACTGATGTTTACCTTTCCGTATTAGGTCTAGTATAATTCGATCCTTCATCAATTATATCCTTCAGACAATTCTTATAACCATGGAATGTGTCATGTTACATATAATGAAGAGTTTGTTATACTTGTCCAGGTGGAATTAACTCTAAAAGATAAGTTAAGTGAAATCTCCATTTCTACTCTTAACTTATCACCTTGCAAGTGGCCTTTTGGATATATCTCCTACTTACCAAGAGTGACGAATGCTCAATCTAACATTACTTATCCTACAATTACTTTATGTGATACCCAAGCCTACTCTCACACACCCCAGGACCTCTCTTGTAGTGGATCGTGCTCGCACAGAATCAAAGCATCACACTCTATAATCCAGAATCACTAATTAATGATTGTTTGAGTATGAGGATTACTTATACGTACTAACAGCAATAAGATGAACGGTTGACACTTAGATAAATTATCCATAATGTTATCTAAAGTCGGATCCCAATCCTACTGAACTCCTTCATCAGATCCATGTAACTGTCTAGATATCTCCATATCTAAAGCTTGTGAGATCAGCTCTTTATCTCGACAGAAAACACTGTTACATGCAAGTCTCAACCGTAATATGTCAACCCCTTTAACATATTACTTTACTTGGCTTGATTTTAAGTTTATTGACTTATTATAAAGTATAGTCGCACTTCATGCTTGTATAAACACTTTATGATCACTTAAATAAACTTGGGATTTCTTTTCTTTGACTTAATTAGTTCCGATAAAAGATTAATGCCTTTATATAGTTTAATTTACTATATATTATAAAACAAATGATAATGAACAATTCATTTACAAATAGTTTATATCTTACAATAATTGTCTATAGGATACTAAACCCCAACAGATAGCTCTATCAATGTCATAACACTACGCCAAAACCCCCTTCAGACGACGGTTAAAAACCGTCATCCCGCAAGATATAAATTTGTCCCGGGGCTCGCTGCCGTCTGTTGCACCTTCAAGGGGGATAGTCGATTACTTCGATGAACCCTGCTTCTAACTGCTTCTTCACTTCTTCTCTGATCTTATCTGCCCATTCCGGTCTCATGCGTCGGAGTTTCTGCTTTACGGGCTTCACATCGGGGTATGTTGGAATACGGTGAGTTACGATTGATTGATCGATTCCTGGCATGTCTTCGTATGTCCAAGCAAACACTATTTCGTATTTTTTAATTATTCTCTCGAATTCTTTCCTCTCTTCAATAGTTAATTCTTGAGCAATTTGTATAAGTTTAGGATTTTCATTCGTGCCAAGATTGAAAGTTGACATTTCTATTGTATTGATTTCAAATGTAGGCATGTTATATGAATGAGAATGCATGGAATGATCACGATCAACATCAAGCAAGTAAGCAAAATCAGAATTCATTTCACTGATAGTTTTGGCGAGTACATCATCGGATTCAAATAAAGCAGTAATACAATTCTCATCATCAGGGTTCTCGGGTTTTTCATAAGCTTTGGAGGTACCGGGTTCATCCATCGCTCCCATCGTGGCCTCAATAGTGACGACCTGCTCCTCGTCATTCAAATCTAACATCATGATCTCCTCGACGAAGCAGCTTGCCTTTCCTTTGCCCCAGTCGGTAACATCATTGAAGATCTCAAAACCTGGCAGAATCTTTCCTTCGGTGCTAGTCCATGACTCGGGAGTCCCCGAATAAACCTTTCTGTGCCCCTCATTCATAAAATACTTCTTTAGGCCCACCTTTCCTTCACCACTTGTGTTGGACGGACCTCCCAGCTCATATCCCAAACCCCTCCGGGTTTTCTGACTCTTGAAATCCGGAAATTCTGGCAACCCTTGATGGTGTGCTCCCAAGCCCATACCGGGGATGAAACCCCCTTTCATCATCTTCACCACATTGGTGGTCATGCTAGACTCGTAGATCCCAAAAACTTGGAATCCGGAGAAAAGTTGAGGCTCAATTCCCAATGCCGCCACCGAGCTCAATTTTTCCGCTCTGATCGTCACTATCTCTTCCCCGAAGGGGAATTTGATCATTTGGTGGAGCGTGGAGGGTACACCTCCCAACTTGTGGAACCATGGGCGTCCCAACAATACAGCAAAGGTTACCGGGATATCCAGCACCGTGAACTCTGTTTCTTCCTCATACGGCCCCACTTTCAGCTTGGCCTTAAAAACTCCTTTGATGTGCCTACGGCTATCATCATACGCCCTGATCACAGTTTCCGAGACCGTCAGGTCTCCTTTTTCTACTCCCAACTTAGACAAGAGTTTCAGTGGGCAAACATTAATGGCCGATCCATCATCGACCATCACACAGCTAGTCTTTTTCCCGTTAATTTCAGCTCGGATGTACAAAGGCTTATTGTGAGCCTTCCCCTCTTCTGGGAGATTTTCGTCAGTGAACGTGATTTCGGTCTTCTTCCGGGCCATAATCGCCCCTACTAAAGCTACCGGCTCAGTATCGGTAGAAATAACCAAATTCTGCAGCTCTTTCATCAGATTTTCACGGTGGTACTTGGAATGGCATAAGACTTCCCACACCGTAGACTTAGCTTGTGTTTTCTTCAATTGCTCGAGGACTTGGTCATCTGGCTTGGGAGCCGATCCTTCCCCTATCTCAGTCTCAACTATAGGTGCCTTTCCCTTGGCCACTCGACCTGATCTTGTTATGACGGCGATTTCCGGCTCATCATCAGATTCATCCCAAATATTGATAGGATTCCTCCGATCAGTATCCTCCTCATCCGAGGAACTTTCCCAAATATCCACAATCATCAGATCCATTACGTGAGGAACGTTTGAATTCAAATAAAAGGGATCCGCTGATCCATACAAAGCCCAGCCTATCAAATCATCATAATCCCTGAGGGATACTCTATTCATCCTTCTTGCCGCCAATGGAATTGCACCTCTCTGTATGCACATAAGCTGCACCTTATCACTCATTGTTTCATGACACTGCTCATAGCGGTGCCTCCACCTCCTAGCATAATCCACGAATGGTTCCTCGGGGAATTGCCTGATCCTATCCAGATCTTCCAGGGACCCCGTCCATGGAACATACATCTCATATCTTGCCACAAAATCACTCCTAAGCGGTATCCAATGACCCATTTCCTCCTCTGATAGGCCCTGGTGCCACAACAAGGCTTCTCCCATTAGGGTTTCCGGGAAATGTTCATGTAATTCACCTTGCGAGAACCCGGCGTCGTACATATGGTTGCGGAATAACCTCGCATGCTCAACAGGATCTTGGTATCCACCATACCTAGGCATTGCCAACACTGCCTCGGGTGTTTTATAAGAGGGTGAGTCCGGGGTTTGCTCCACCAGCATCCATACCGTATACTCTTTGATAAACCTCTTTGTCATTGCCGCCCAATCGGTCTTGACATGCATCGGAAGTGACATATACCACATCAACGGCTCACCCATCAATGAATTACAGAACAAACTGGTGATCTCTTCGTCCTTAAAACCCAAAGGCCCCATGGCCGACAAGTAGAAGTGAAGGTGTTCCATGGGATCTTTGTTGCCATTATACTTACTGACCCTCGGTAGCGGACGCTTGATAGGTCCGATCTGCATCGCGAAGCGCTCTGCAGTCCTGTCCTCAGCTCTTTGGTACTTTTCTAGAAATAAATCTGACAATCGATCCCAATCATGCTTGCAAGAGTCGGGTAATGAGTGGAACCACCCCAAAGGCTCGCCTATCAGTGAATGGTGGAACCACTGAGCAATCTCGTCCACCCCGAAGGATTCAACAAACATATCGCGCATATATTCACACAAGTGCACATCGGGATTCTCTCCATCACTAAACAGACCCAATTCTGGCACAATAGTCCGAGATGACCCTTCTCTAGTCTCTTCAGCATTATCTTCATCATACGGTGCTCCACCGTCCAACCCTTCATCCATCGGTTCGCCTTCCGGTTCTTTTCCAAGGAAGGACACATATAGACCATTTCCTACATTGCTCTTTTCCTCGGAGTCCAACAACTCCTCTTTGCCTTCCTCGAAGGATTCCATCACTACACTTTCTTTCAGACCAACTCCGATCATACTCACCCTATGATTAGGCAATGGATTACGCCTAGTGGAAGGGTTCGCTGATGAAGGATCAGCTATCTTCTTCTCCTCAATCAAATCTTGGATCTCGTGCTTCAACCTCTCACAGTTCTCAATAGTATGCCCATAACTGCTGTGGAATTCGCAGTATCCCCTAGCTTGTATCTGCTGAGTGGGCAGAGCTTTGTTATAAGGAGTAAGAGCTTTCAACAACCCCTTTTTCTGCAATCGTTTGAAAACTTTTACGTAGGTTTGATCGAATTTGGCGAACTGCCTCTTTTCGATAGCATTAAGATCAAGCACTTTCACCGCTGCAGATTCTGCACTCGCACTTGGCCCTCTGGCACTATATCCAGACTTCGTCCACTTGGTATAAGCTTTCTTTGGTTCTCCGTCCCCCTCAACTGTCAAGGCGCAGCTATACATCTGGTTGAAATCGGTAAAAGGCATGTACCGCAGCTCATTCTTAATATACGGCAATGTGTTACCGACTACCATTCGGATCTGATCCTGCTCGATCGGCTTCTGCTTCATAACCGCGGCCTTGGCCCTCCATCTTCTTACAAAATCGGAAAAAGATTCCCCAGTCTACTGCCTAGTGCTCTCAAGCTCCTTCAAAGTGACCTCAAGCATGGTGTTGAAGCTATACTGAGCGATGAATGACTTCGCTAACTCTTTCCAATCCCTCTTCATCACCATTGGCAATGCATGAAACCATGTGAGGGCAGCTCCCTCTAGATAAGTGTTAAACAGCCCTAGGACTTGATCCTCAGTCAGGATCGTGTGTTTCATCACAGCAACATACTGATTCATGTGGGCGGTGGGATCTCCAGTTCCATCCAACTTTTTCATGTCCGGGAGCCGGAATTTCAAAGGCAAAGCAGTTGCCGATAAACAATTCTTCAAGTTATAAAAGTCTTGACTCCCGGAACTTCCCCCACGTAGATCTTGTACTTCCTGAGTGATGTGTTGCTTCCACTCCTCTTCCTTAGCTTTCTCTTTCTCAAGCTGTTTCCGGATATAATCCTGATAGTCGTCCTCATTCCCAAAGCGGGGACCATCATTCACCTCGTTCTCAGCACGCTTACTACCACTCTTGTTGTCCTTCAATGCCAGCTCAGCTAGCTGGGCCAAAATTGCGGCCAGCTGATCATTGATATTGTTCACAGAGTTTTCCAATTCGGCCACCTTTTCGTCGGTCGCAGACATACTGACGGAAGACTGAGTATACTCGGACGAAGATGATTCAGAAGCCACAATTGCCGATTCAGAACTGTCAATCTGTAGCTGATCAAATTGCCTGACTAACCGGTTACTCTCGCGAAACCACAACCGCTTAATGATGAAGTCTGCGCGCACGGTCATCCATTAGTATGTATGCATGATTCGTGGTGTGTGCGTTTATTTATTTACGGATATATAAGATAAGAAGAACAAACGTTAGTCTAATTACACGTATCACAACATCTCTCTTCCACCCTTATTCCTCCACACACTCGATGGTCCAAGTCTCTTTCCTAGGATTTTGGTTTGGGGCTCACATTGCGGTCCAGGGGATGCGTGATGCCGTCGATTATTGCGGAAAAGTAAATCATTCATCAGATAATACAGTTCGTTTTAACGTATCAGCGTTCGGTGACTAAGATATCGACCAAGTTAGATTGTTCTTTCGGGATAACTCGTCTTTTGTCATTTTGCGAGACGCATTAGTTCGGGTTTTGACTCCCTTTGAACGCATCTCGGATTTTAGACGTGATACGAGTTATTCTTTCAGTCCAATCGTTCGTTATTGACAATGACTCATTCCCTCTTATTCGCATGGGTTCGTGTCTCGATTTTTGGATTACGACGGGATCTTTTGGATCTATCGAGAGACGTAACCACGTGTTCATTCAATGATGAAAGCACTTTTTATTTTAAGGAACGGACTCATCGCGTAACGTGTTTGTTTTTAGCGTTAAGAATCCGTTTGCTCGTTTTGGCTGCGTAAAAAGACGGCGAGTCTTATTTGAGCGCACGGTAATCTTTCGGCTAGCAACAACTCTTTATTCCTTCCAATCTACGGGATATGTCACCTTAGCGTGGTTATAGAAAATCAACGTTTCGTTGAGTCGCATGTTTATTCGAAGCAGGGATATTACCGTTCTTTTTCATTTAGGCACGAGTTTAAGCAAACGTGTATATCGGGCCATATTTCTTGTAGTTTTGGTAACGGTCGAAATGATCGAGTCGTTAGTCAAACCCATAGTCTCGTCCATATGGCGCAATTATACGGTTTAGCTTAATTCGGCTTTGTGATTTTAAACGGCGTATATACTCGTTCGAGGCACGTATTCAACGACATTGGTTTATTTTCTTTAACTACCCTTGGGATTGACATATATCGTAGATACAGAATGATTTTGGTCGTTTAGTTCATTTTGCTTTTATTTTTCTTAGTCACTTTTACGGACACGTCCATTTCTCTTAAGAATGACACAAGGCATAACGTAAAAGCTCGTCTTTTATTCGAAAGGGACGGGCCACATTTGCGAAACTTTTCACGTTACAACAGGGTCGTTCGAGACAGAAATGTTCTTCGTCTTCATTTCGTCATGATCTCGTTTCATCCCAACCTATTTAAAGAATGTGAATAACGGCTACCGTTAATATAGTCTTTTGAATCGAAATATAACTATCCTTAATACCAAACCGATTCGTACTAATACGTGCTTACGTCATAACGTATTTCCTGAACATGTGCCTTCTTCGGGACACGGAAAGGGACCAGGCGGGTCGCACAAGTTCATTCATATGAGATGACTAAGTCGTCTTTAGTTCGAATCGTTTCAATGTTTTGGGGGTAGTTTGTATATCGGCTTAAGAGTATATATTAACGTATCGTTTCATTTTCTTTACATATTTTAGGATTAGACACGTATCATGGCAATTTGAAAACACGAACTGATTCATTCATCACATCAAAAATGGTAACGGGTAATCCTATGGCAACTTCTAAGGCTACTATATGCTGACACGGCTGATCGCGGGACCTCACAGGACCGCAGAAATTCGCCCCTAATGAATGGATGGGGACCCTTTGGCGCCTTACTGTAAGGGGGAACTTACACTAGCCTCTTTCGAGCGACGAATGGACTCTCGCTAGAGGTTTCGCGGAAATTACCCAAAAGTTTTGCAATAATGCTTATGAATGCATACGAAAAGAAATAATACGATCCGTCCCCGTTAAGGGCTTAATACACGTCTTCCGGAATCAAATTTCTCGCTTCCCCAGCAGAGTCGCCACTTGTTAGACGAGGTGCCGCGGCCTAATCTCCCGGGCGGACCGGGGGGTGGATACCTCATGGCGACGTAAGCGGTGATTGGTGCCGAAAGCAACTAATCGTGGAATCAAGCTGCTCGGCAGGACCGGAGCTCGGAGTATGGAAGAGTCGCCATCCACGAATGGGAAAATGAACACCGATCCGTTGCGGGAGACCGATGAGGGTTCGGGAAACTTAGGTACGAGCCGAGAAGGCTAGCTTCTTTCCGGAGAAAGGCTACTAGGCATCCCGACATCGCCCGGTTATGAACCACCGGCCTCCTACTCAACGTGTTAGGCGATAACGGACTAATCGCATATTTCTTTAAGTTTAAAATTCATTTGAAACCTTTTCTTTCTCATTTTGAGAACCGTTTTGAGCATATATTATTGAAAGCCATTTTGGTAAAGAATCACTCATTTACATCAGTTCAAAATACATAGGAGAGAGAGGGGGGAGGAGAAAGAATTGATTTGTTTACAATGTGATTTATGCTTCGTATTACACACTAACTCTAAACTAAACTCACTTCCCCAAAAATGATTTTATTTACATGGTTCGTACCTTAATCGCCGTTGGAATGATTTAGGTACGTTTTCAAAACCCCGTTAATGACGTTCACTCGAATCGCCGTTGGAACGACTCGAGCGTTTGAAAATGTTGAGATAAAAGCTTTAACAAGAAAACGTGATTAAACATACAAGTTCATTTATTTTGTACAAAAACCATTTAATTAGGAAAACAATTCAAAACTTCATTACGTACAATTTAAGAAACGGTTTTAATTACAAGGTTCGCTTAATCCGTCGTTGGAACGAATTAAGGTTTTAAAACGTGATGTTTTAGAAACGGTTTAAAGTGATAAGAAAACCTTTTATTTACATCTTAAGAACATCTAAAAAAGCTTTAATTTAAACCAACCAATTAAACTCTCTTTTTGTGATTTATTTTCATTTTTTTCACTCAATTACCTTACTTGAATATAATAACAACAAATGATAAATTGAATCTCAAATCCAACCCATCAAAACATTTTTCTAAATAATATATATATAAGAAATTTGAAAGGAAAAGAAGAAAAGTATATGTATACATATTTTTGATAGAAATGATACTATACATATATATTTAAAAGATAAACAATAAAGCCTTTGATTAATAGATAAAAATGATAATAATATCCCCAAATAATGAGAAATTAGCTTTTGACCCCAAAATGCTCAAATATGTCTAGTTTAAATGAATAAAAAGGAACATCTATATATATACATATACTTTTATTAAATCAAACTAATGAAACATAATATATAAACACATTAAATAACTATATGTACAAAGTATTTAAAAATAGCTTGAAAGTATGTGCTACATAAATATACATATATAAATAAAGGACCAAAGGTCTAAAAGTTGAGAAAGAGGGACCAAAACAGCATTTTTTACATTTCAGAGGGCTTTACCGACGGAAAATCCGTCGGTAAACAGTCTTTAGTGACAGAAATCGGAAAATTACAGAACTGCTCCAACTGTTTCCAGATTTATTCAAAACCTTTAAATTAGATCTATTCTATCGTTTTGGAACTCCGAACTACCAAAAATGGATCATACTCTATAACGGGGGTTCTTAAACGATGTTTTTCATTTAAAACGTTATTTAGAAAAATTTTGAAAACTTATAATTACAACGTTTTTAATACCCGAACTACCTTTGAATCGGATCACGGTTCGTATTGGGATATTAAAACGAGGTTTTTATTTTAAAACAAAACCGAACATTTATCTAATACGAGACGAAAATTAAATAAATGCGAAAAAATAAATAAAACGTGATAAATAAATAAATAAAATTATAACATAAAAATAAATAAAAAGAAATAAATAAAATAAAATAAAACGAGTCTAGTCCTCGGATAATACCTCAAGTTCGGTATCTGACAGTCGAAGTCGGTCGATTCCACGAGTTGTGATTTTCCGGTGTTTTTTTATGTTTTTGATAAAATATTTAACTTTTTGGAGATTTTCAATTTTTAAGAAAAAAAATGTTTTCTCCCAAAAAAATCAACTTTCTCTCTCTAGAAAATGTTCTAGTGTGAGAAGCTCTCCAAAATCCCCCCTCTTTTAAATGCATGGGGATCCGTGCCTTATATAGGTATGGATCCCCGGAAACTTTGGGCGACGCCCGATTAAAATTGGGCGTCGACCGAAGTAGGTTGGGCTATCACCCAACTATGTTGGGCGTTCGCCCAACCACGTTGGGCGTCCGCCCAACGAAGGTTGGGCGTTCGCCCACCGCTGTTGGGCGTTCGTCCAACGCCCGTTGGGCGTTCGCCCAACATCGAGGGGCGCTCGCCCAGAGGCTGCCGGGCGTGCTTGCCCAGCGGCCGTCGGGCGTGCACCCCGCGCTGTCGGGCGCGCGCGCCCCACGGTCGTCGAGCGCGCGCTCCGCGCTGCCGGGCGTGCGTGCCCAACGGACGTCGAGCGTGCGCCCTGCGCTGCCGGGCGTGCGTCCAACTGTCGTCTGACACGCGTCGGCTGCCACTAGGCGCTCGCACCACGTCGCTGAGCACTCGCGAGCCGTCCACTTGACGACCGCGACTCATATTAACTTTTCTTTTCTTATTATATATTTTGTTTTAAAACTTCCGGAATCAACCGCTTCGCCCGTCTTGTTTACTGGTTTTCATCACAGGTCCTCCGACTCGGTGTCTACAGCAGGAATATTATTTTAGTTTCTATGTTGGATATTTATGGTTTTAATTTTAATATTGGACGTTGTAGGATTTCTATACATCGTGGCAATATTGTTTATGGAACCGCATTTCTAGAAAATGGTTTGTATATCCTTGATCTAAAACGTAGTGAATCAATCTATAACATAAGCGCTAAAAGGATTAAGACTAATGAACTAAATCCTACATATATCTGGCACTGTCGTCTTGACCACATAAATGAGAAACGCATAACTAGGCTTTACTCTAGTGGAGCGCTAGGGTCATTCGACATGCAGTCTTATGACACGTGTGAATCTTGTTTAAGAGGGAAGATGATAAAGGCACCTTTCACCAAAACTGGTGTAAGGGCCACAGAGCTATTGGAGCTGATACACTCAGATGTATGCGGTCCAATGAGCACTAGTGCTAGATCTGGTTTTCTGTACTTTGTTACCTTCACAGATGACTATAGCCGATACGGGTATGTGTATCTGATGAAATATAAGTCTGAAACTCTTCTGAGATTCAAAGATTTTAAAAATGAAGTAGAAAATCAACTTGGCAAGAAAGTAAAAGCGCTCCGGTCTGATAGAGGGGGTGAATACTTGAGCCAAGAGTTTGTCTCATTCTTGAGAGAGTGTGGGATTGTATCCCAACTCACTCCTCCTGGTACGCCCCAATGGAATGGAGTGTCAGAAAGGAGGAACAGGACCCTGCTTGACATGGTCCGCTCAATGATGAGTCAAGCTTCTCTCTATATCTCCTTTTGGGGATTTGCTTTGGAAACTACTGCTCATATAATTAATAATACACCGAGCAAGGCAGTTGAAGGAACACCATATGAATTATGGACGGGCCGAAAGCCCAACGTTTCCTTCATGAAGATTTGGGGCTGTGATGCACATGTCAAGAAATTGATGAGTGGCAAACTTAAGTCCAAATTTTTCAAATGCCAGTTCGTGGGTTACCCTAAGGAAACTAAGGGTTATTACTTCTACAACCCAGCCGAGAATAAAACATTCGTGGCTAGGTTTGCAGTCTTTTTGGAAAAGGAATTCCTTTCCAAAGTAGACAGTGGGAGCAATATTGATCTCGCTGAGATTCAAGACTCACCGACTCCTACAGCAGATGCTGAGGATGCTCAGGTAACTGATTTAGGTCCTTAAGAAATTGAGGAGGCTGAACCAGTTACACAGGAACCTAAAAGGTCTGATAGGACACGTCATCAACCCGAAAGGTACGGTTTTGTCGTGACTGATGATGGGGACATAATGGTCGATGACCAGGATGAGCCCAAGACTTATCAAGAGGCTATTGAAAGCCCACAATCAGGTCAATGGCGTAAAGCTATGGAGGCTAAAATGCAGTCTATGCGTGGTAACCAAGTGTGGAACTTGGTGGATCCACCTCCGGGTGTTAAAACAATTGGCTGCAAGTGGTGTTTCAAATTAAAAGCCGATAACACCTTCAAGGGGCAACTGGTGGCAAAAGGTTATAGACAAATCCAAGGAATTGACTATGATGAAACCTTTTCACCAGTTGCTATGTTCAAATCCATTAGGATAGTACTGGCCATAGCTGCATGGTATAACTATGAGATATGGCAGATGGATGTTAAAACCGCTTTCCTGAATGGGAAGTTACTGGAGGATGTCTACATGACACAACCAGAGGGTTTTATCGATCCGAAGTATCCTAACCGAGTATGTAAGCTTCAAAGATCCATTTATGGATTGAAGCAAGCATCTAGGTCTTGGAATCAGAGATTCAATGAAGCCATAACTGAATATGGCTTCGTGCAGAATCCTGATGAACCTTGTGTGTATATGAAATTCAGTGGGAGCATATCCACTTTCCTGATATTATATGTCGATGACATACTGCTCATTGGAGGCGATATACCAACACTGCAAGGCGTGAAGCAGTGGTTGAGTAGATGCTTCGTAATGAAATACTTAGGAGAAGCCGAAACGATCTTAGGGATCAGGATCTACAGAGATAGATCCAATAGACTTCTAGGCTTGAGTCAGGCAACGTACATAGACAAAGTTCTTAGAAGATTCAGCATGGACCAAGCTAAGAAAGGATTCATGCCTATGCGCCATGGGTTGAAACTTGGTAAGAAAGATTGTCCTCAGACAGAGCAGGACAGAGAGAATATGGAAAAGGCCCCATATGCGTCAGCTATAGGATCTATCATGTACTTTATGTTATGTACAAGGCCAGATGTTGCATTTGCACTTAGCATGACTAGCCGGTACCAGTCAGATCCCGGTGAGGATCACTGGAAGGCAGTTAAGGCTATCCTAAAGTACCTTAAGCGTACCAAGGATGTTTTTCTTAGTATTTGATGAGTAGGATGAATGGCAATATCAGGTTACACTGACTGAGGTTTTAAGGATGATAACCAGTCATATACTGGGTATGGATTTTTCCTAAATGACGATGCCATTAGTTAGAGATCCTTAAAGTAGCCAACCATTGCCGATTCTATGACAGAAGCTAAGTACATCGTCGCATGCGATGATGCAGAGGAGGAAGTTTGGATTAAGAAGTTCATAACTGATTTAGGAGTAGGTCAAACTCTCCTAAGATCAGTTGATGTTTTCTGTGACAATAATGGGGACATAGCACAAGCACTGGAGCCCATGTCACACAAGAGATCCAAACGCGTACTTAGATAGTAATATCTTACCCGGTGACATTACATTTTAGAGGGTTGACACTGAGAACAATGTCGTTGGTCAGTTTAACAAGGCAATTGGTAGTACTAGATCTATAGTGTTTAGGGCAATACCCGCTTGGAACTAGTTCAAGTGGGAGACTGTTGGTGTGCCCTAGTTCATAGGCATTGGTTCTTATAAAATGTATTTTTGTCACATTAATAAATGCATTAATCTAGTTCATTTATATCTTGTGCTATAATATGAATAGAGAATCCATTGATTGATAATCGTAAAACCATATCCCAAGTCTATTCTATCATGGGAATGATTAGGACCACAGACTTGTATATTCGACGACTGTATGGTAGTAATTGATACTAGCCATAGCACTTGATAAGTCAGTTGTGAATATGGGTACATGTTGTATACATGTGATTGGATCGATCCGCTCGAGAAAACTACATGGTGGTTGTGTCATTAGTTTTCTTAAGTAGGTCTCTAACTGTCTTCAGACCAGATTTCAATATAATATCAATGTGGGATCCGGTTCACTTTGACATACGCCTAACAGGTCTGTAACAAGATGCCAAATACGGGTATAATTGGGTGAACAGGTGAACACATTAGTATTGATAGTGAAGTGATGGAATTACCACTCACATAACAGTGAGGTGATATCACAGGCCACTTGATAAGTGAGATTGATAAGTGTGTGGCCACACCCCGATAAGTAGTTTACTTATCTGATTCATTAATCTACTTAAGATCAAGAAATATCATAAACAACAGAGAGGATGACAACCGACATGCCTCTAGTTTATAATATCGATATCAAATGGTAAAAGACGTTAAGAGATAACTACAGGGTCTCTGCATCTTTAGACTGCTGAAACTCTGTCTTAGTTAGGGGCAGTAATGGTTTGCTAGAACCCACTTACTGTCTGTGAGCTATAAGCCCACTACTAGCTAAAGACAGTCCCATAGGATCGTGCACATCGAACATCTGAGTTAGAACTTATAGAACAGTATATTGGAGAGATGAAATTAATTAATTGATTGACAGTAAAATGTCAAGGTAATTAATTAGTGGTTGATTAATTGATACTTTGTATCAAGGTAATTAATTAATGGATTTAGGAGTTGAGTATTTAATTGATTAATTAGTTTGCGGAATGTAATTAATTAATTTGTAAATTAATAAAATTACATTCGGTGAACAATTAATTAAATTAATACGTCAATTTATTAATTAGTGTCATTTATTTAATTGGGGTAATTAAATTTAATCTAATTATAACTAATTGCATAAAATAAATACTATTGGTATTTATTTAAGTGATTAGGTTAGGATTGGATTAGTTTTGTAATTAACCAATTAACCTTAAACCTGGTTTAAGAATACACTATATATATAAATTAAAACTCCCTAAACCTAATTAGAACTACATTGATATTCGGCCACCAAAATACACACAACATATATATTCGGCCAACAAAAGGAATAGTTGGAATTTTATTGGCTATTTACAAAATCTCTCCAGTTTTTTTTTCGTTCTTCAGCTAGCACCGGTTCTAGCTCAATAGCTGTTCGTGCACCTGACTACAGAGATCTTACTACTTTGTGGATTCTTCAGCCGTCTCTAGAAGAGACAATCCGGGTAAGTTTTTACCCTTAAACGGATCCAAAAGGTTTTATTCAATCAATGGTTAACGGACAAAGATCAACCTAAAAGGGATTAGAAATAAATTTTAACACTACAAAAAAAATGGCTTTTAGTAATGGAAAAATCCGTTATTAAAAGTCCAAATACACTTAGTAAAAACTTTTAATAAGTGGAAAACCCACTTATGGACCCTTGTTAAACGTTGCCTTGCTAATTGTTTTTAATAACAGAATTGAATCTGCTTATTATTAAACTTACAATAAATCAACCATTATTAAAAAATGTTTGTAATAATTAAATATTCACTTATTAAAACTAATTATAATAACACAAAAAACACTTATTAAAAACTATTTAGATGGTTAAAAAACCCCTTATTACAAACTAATTATAATGATTAAAGACACTTATTAAAATATATTATTAATAATAAGAAAATCCCTTATTAAAACTAATGATAAAAAAATATTTTAATAAAAATATTTATAATGATTAAAACCTCTTAAATCATCATTTTTCATATTTAAAGAATCTAACATATATAAAGATCGAATGATCAACCATACAATAATTACAATATATATCAAAAAAAATTGTTTGTAAAATTAATTTCATCAAGAGAGATATATACAATTTCCTATTTATCTAACCAAATATATCTAAAAAGTTGTTTGGAAATTTAATCTCTATCTTCAACCAAAAAGTTCACTGAATAGAGAAATATGTGCCTTGCTTGCATGAAACTTCTTGTGTTGAGCATATATGGCCTATTTGTATCTTCCAAATCCACGCAATTAAGTTCAATATATTTATCAGCTTGCTCTGCCTCATTGTGCTTTGGCAGGCTGACTAAGTGCAGTATATTCACCCACTCCATTGCTCTGCCTCATCATTGAGCTCTGACAGGCCGATCCGAGGATCCAAAACCTAATAAATCTTAGGCATTGCAAAATCCAATACACTTGTTGGTGCTCTTCCACTTTACTCTTCCACTTTACACTTCCACTTTCATCACAATTGAACAAAGCTCTCTTGCATGTCAAAAGTTGCAACAATACCACACCATAGCTATAGACAACACTCTGCTATTAAAACATTTAGCACAAGTATTTGGATCAATATAACAAATTGTTCTTGTTGCCTTCTATCTAGTAATCCCTACCTTCACATAATTTTAAAAGGTCCAACTCTATCTAAAAACATACTTCTAGATATCTAACAAGATTTTCAAGCCTAAAAGTACTACCTATTCCCTAAAAACAGTTCATCCCGAGCAAATTAACAGTTAGTCTTAGCACATATAAAAAGACATCTCCCTATGATAGAAAATATACACGTGATTTGCAATTGCAATTTAGCATATACACGTGATGCATTTATCTGGTGGAAAAAGGAGTAAAAGAAGGATTACTAGTGGGTTCTAGATTACCTTGAAAGGATCAAAAGAGAAGATGGATGTTAAGCCCAAAATATACCTAAAATATCATCAATAATTACATCAATATTGCTACGAATTTATGATATTTATAACCATTTAGAAAGCTTTTACTCTTGAATATGTTTCTTTCATGCAAGGTACATAAATATTTGGTAAAATCCAAATAGGAGTAAAAAGAGCTCAAAAATAGAAGAAAAGCCCTACAAAAGGAGTCAAAGACGACGAAAATTAATAACGCCAAGTCGAGGACACGAACGAGAGCGAAGAAGTGAAAAATGCTCCGTGCCGCGACCGCGGCCCCCACTATTCACGTTCGCGACACGCGTCCCTCAGCCTCTCCTTCCCTTCGTCTGAAGTACAATTGATGCTCCCCCATTCTCGGTAGAGAATTTAATATTCTCGGTACGAGCAGGAGATTTTAGAGGCCTAGTTACACACTTTCGTTTTCGACGAAACGCGATCGTTCGGGTGGATAAAGACGTCCTTTTGCAGCGGACACGATCCTTCACAACGGACACGACACTTCAATCAAGACTCTTCAACATCTATAAATAAAGAGTTGATGGAGAGTTGAAATATAGTGTGTTATACGTGTAGAAGAAAGAGATTAGTGTAGAATTTATGCAGAAATTCTGAATCAAATGATTCAGAAGTTAGATTTCAATTCTGATCAAAAGCAATATGATGTACACACATTGTTTACAAAATAATAACAAATTCAGTAGCGTTTAGACATTGTTCCAGTTTAGTTTACATTTTGGTAGTGGACCGACCCAGTCTCTATTACGAAGATTCAACGAGAAGATTGAGTAGAGGATTCGCCCCTGAGCCTGACAAACTCTAACGAATCCCAAGGAAATGATTGACAACCCGTTCACTTGCACGCCGTCGAAGAATTAAATGCTCCATGTTCTCTGTAAACTTGTATCAATTTATATTTCATCTAATAAAGTCCGTTCTATTCGATAGATTTTTATGCAGCACTTATGGTAACCAATCCACTAAAGTGACTGCTGGTGTTTTCATTAAAACGTAGTTTAATTCAAAATCTTTACAAGGAAACTTTGTTGAACACTTAGGCAAATTATTATCTCGGTAGAGTTTTAATTTGGTTAAGGGCAATTATCCCGGATAAGGGTTTTGTCGCGTTCAAAGCTTATTAATTAGAGGTTCCGTCATTTATTTCATCTTTATAATTCGTACAAAGTTTAAAGTTGTTTTCTTTGCTTAATGCAAACAAATATACTTGTTTACTTTTCTAAAGTACTAAAACATTCATGTTTTGCAAATTCATTCTTAAATCAGATATTTTCTAACATCTTCATACTCTAATCTAACTCTTATTCTAGCAATTTCTAAACCAAAACCGATTAAACGATTTTCCAATATTATAAACCTTAAAAAGTAAATTTAACCGATTGTAAATAAGTTTTGTTAAAAAACATTCCCTGTGGGATTGATATCTTTTATTACTACAAGCGTATACCGTGCACTTGCGGAAATCGCTCAACAAGTTTTTGGCGCCGTTGCCGGGGAATGCCAAAATTTTTGACAAAATTTTAAATTTTTCGTTTTTTATTACAAATCTAGGTTTATTCATACTTATTCAAACTTTTACATTTTATTTATTTTTAATTATTAACATATTTATTTTTCAAATTCTGTTTTGTAGGTAGTTTCGGTTCGTGCGAAATTTCAAGTTCATGCGCAGTTCTCGAAGTTCAGGCACGTCACCAGATCCTATTGACCCAGAAATTGAAAGAACTCTTAAAAAGAACAAGAAAGAAAAGAAAAAGAAAAACAAAACCCCAATAAAAACTAAATTACCGAGCCAGAAGTTATGGCCACACTTATGGATTACGCTAGGCCAGGAGTGGCCGGTGTAACAAACAGTATAGTTAGACCCCAAATTAGTGCAAACCAATTTGAAATTAAGCATGCGTTGCTTAATATGTTGCAAAATAATGTAACGTTTTACGGGTTACCTAACGAAAATCCTAATACCCATTTGACAAATTTCTTAGAAATTTGCGACACTTTTAAAATACCAAATGTGACTACAGAAGCAATCAATCTTCGCCTTTTTCCTTTTACTTTGAAGGATCGAGCCAAAGAGTGGTTAACTTCTATGCCAGCCGCAACATTTGAGACTTGGGAGCAATTAGCCCAATCATTTTTATCAAAATTTTTTCCTTTAGCAAAAACCGCAAGAGTCATTAAAGAGTTAACGTCTTTTTCTCAAAATGATAGTGAAACTCTATATGAGGCTTGGGAACGTTTTAAAGAACTTCAACGTTTATGCCCACACCACCAATTGCCCGCTGAACTTTTAATGCAAACATTTTATAATGGACTAAATCCTACAACTAGAGGTTCATTGGACGCTATGTCTGGAGGGTTATTCATGAAGAAAACATATGTCCAAGCAAGAGAACTTTTGGAGGAGATGGCAATCAACAGCAGTATGTGGCCCGCGGAACGTGGACACCTACCATCAGCGAAACCATCATTCTCAACAACATCATCAGTTAAAGGTATAGTGAACCTTGATCCAGTAGCGATGTTGCAAGCCCAATTTTCTGCCTTATCGCACAAAATTGATAGGTTTATGGCACCGTGTGATTCTAATGGTAAGCCAATCCAAACAGATGTGGATTACGAAGGTATGAGTGAAATTGAACAGGTAAATTTTGTCCAAGGGAAAAACCAAAATAATAACCCTTATTCCAATACATATAATCCTGGATGGAGAAATCATCCTAACTTTAACTGGAGAGATAATAATAATGCTAATACTAATCAAAATCGTACTACCAATTATCAAAATCAATCAAGAGATTCGATTAGCACTTTATCTTCTAAAATCGACAAATTCATTGATGCTATGAGCGGAAAAATAAGTAATCACGACGATGGTTTTAAACGGATCGAGAATAAATTCGATCAGCTTATTAAAAACCAATCATCTAGCATCCATAATTTGGAGATTCAAATTGGACAACTCGCTAAATCAATTCCATAGGGGTGGGCAAAAAAACCGGTCAAACCGGTAACCGAACCGAAAACCGGTAATCCGAACCGAAAAAAGCGGTTAACCGAACCGGTGGTTTTCTTAATGGTTAAAAAAATATATAGGTACCGGTTTCGGTTTCGGTTTCAGGTTAGAGTTTCAAAAACCGCGGTTAACGGTTAACCGAACCGTTTAATAAATATAATTTTTTTTAAAAAAATTAATAAATAATTATATAACATATATTATATAACATAGAATATAAGATTAAAAAAAAGTTTTTAACATAGATTATAACCTATATTAATATAAATATATAACATAAATTATACTTGAATGTAAACTTGATGGATTAATGTTGTAATAAATACTTTGACGAAATATTATTTACATTTCTTTATGTTTAATGGATTGTTTTTTTAGTTCAGTACTTATGTTTGAATTTTGAACTTTTATATAAATTCGTTTCGTTGGAATTTTTGAAATGTGTATTTTAATATTGTTTAAAAATTTAGGTTTGGGTAAAATTTATGGTTAACCGTTGATTTTTGGTTAGCGGGTGAGAATTGGTTAAAAACCGTTAACCGAAAAACCTAACCAAAATTAATGGTTAACCGGTTGTATGGTTAACCGATTGATATGGACCGGTTTCAGTTTGGATGGTTAAAAAACCGTTGATAACGGTTCGGTTAATTTTTTTGCCTAATGGACCGGTTAACCGAACCGTGCCCACCCCTAGCAAAGAGGGAAGTCTTCCAAGCCATACGGAAGAAAATCCGAAAGAGCATGTTAAGGCTATCACTCTTCGTTCAGGGAAAAACTACTTAGGCCCGGAAATGCCCGGAAATTCGACTTTACCTGGAACTGATTTATCGAAGCCCAAAGAGGATACATTAAAACAAAAAGATGCACCAATTGACTCTAGTACAAAAAATTTTGTACCCAAACCACCTTTTCCACATAAAGTCCGCAACAAGGACTATGATAAACAACTTTTAACATTTTTAGACAAACTTAAAAATTTGCATATTAATTTGACGTTTATGGATGCAATTACGCAAATTCCCAATTATGGTAAATTCCTCAAAGATTTAATTTCAAAGAAAATCAGTTGGGAAGGAATTTCATCCATTTCGCTAACTGAAGATTGCAGTTCGATTGTGTCAAGCAATTTGCCCACAAAACTCAAAGATCCCGGATGTTTTACCATTCCATGTAAATTGGGCGATATAGAATTCCCAAGTTGTCTTTGTGATTTAGGAGCAAGCATTAACTTGATGCCATTATCTATTTTTAATAAGTTAAGCTTAGAAGAAGACATCAAACGTACCAATATGGTTTTACAATTAGCGGATCAAACCACTAAAAGACCATACGGTATAATTGAGCATGTTTTAGTTAAAGTTGACAAATTTATTTTTCATACCGATTTCGTTATTTTAGATTTTGCTTATGATGTAAATTGTCCGCTAATCTTTGGTAGACCGTTCATGAACACGGGACGTGCTCTAGTTGATGTGTCGGAAGGGAAAGTAGTTTTACGAATAGGAGATGATAAGATTGAGTTTGATATGAACCAAGCGATGAAATATCCTATGGAAGATTTCGCTTGTATGAAACTTGATTTAATTGAAGAATGTGTAAATGACATTGTTCAAAAAGAAGAAATAATAAAACCTATAATGAGTGAGGAACTAGAAGATAAGGACCCAGAACCTTTGATTCGAGAAGATGGACCAGTTCCGCCTTCAATTGTAGTTCCACCTAAATTAGAACTTAAAGAATTACCAAGTCATTTGAGGTACGCTTTCTTAGGCGAAGGCGATTCTCTACCTATTATTATCTCTAACAAATTAACACAAGTCCAAGAAGAGAAATCGAAAGAAGTTGTTAGAAATAGGATAGGAAGTATGGGTTGGCAAATTTCAGACTTAAAAGGTATTAATCCAAGTATGCATAGAATTCATTTAGAAGAAGATAAGCCACCTAAAGCGGATAGGCAAAGACGCCTAAATCCGAACATGAAAGAAGTAGTAAAAAATGAAATTACTAAACTTCTGGACAATGGAATCATCTACCCTATCTCGGATAGTGAATGAGTTAGTCCAATCCATTGTGTACCTAAAAAGGGAGGCATAACAGTTGTAAGGAATGAAGAAGGTGAATTAATACCTACGCGAACCACCACTGGTTGGAGGGTTTGTATAGATTATAGAAATTTAAATAAAGCAACTAGGAAAGATCATTTTCCTCTTCCTTTCATTGATCAAATGATCGAAAGGATAGCTGGTCATGCTTTCTACTGTTTTCTTGATGGTTATTCCGGATTCTTTCAAATATACATTTACCCGGATGACCAAGATAAAACAACCTTCACATGTCCTTACGGAACATTTGCATATAGAAGAATGCCCTTTGGTCTATGTAACGCACCTGCAACATTTCAACGTTGTATGACTGCAATTTTTAATGATTTCATTGAAGATATCATGGAAGTTTTTATGGACGATTTTTCAGTTTATGGAGATTCTTTTGATTCGTGGCTAGAAAATTTGGATAAAGTTTTGTCTAGGTGTGAAGAAACAAATTTGGTATTAAACCGGGAAAAATATCATTTCATGGTTGACGAAGGAATTGTTTTAGGTCACAAAATATCTGAAAAAGGATTAGAAGTAGATAGAGCAAAAACCTCAGTAATAGAGAAATTACCCCCTCCAACTACTGTTAAGGGAGTAAGATCATTCTTAGGACATGCTGGTTTTTACAGAAGATTTATTAAAAAAAATTCTGTAATTTCCAAACCACTTACTAATTTACTCATGAAAGATTCAACCTTTGATTTTAATGAAGAATGCGTTAAAGCGTTCGAAACATTGAAAACAGCTTTAGTCAGTGCACCTGTTATTGCTAAACCCGATTGGGATCTACCATTTGAAATTATGTGTGATGCAAGTGATTTAGCTATCGGATGTGTTTTAGGTCAAAGGAAAGATAAGAAACTTCATGTCATTTACTATGCAAGTGACACACTGTCTGGTGCACAATTAAACTATACCACAACTGAGAAAGAAATGTTAGCCGTAGTTTTTGCATGTGACAAGTTTAGGTCATATTTATTAGGTTCAAAAGTTATTATTTATACTGATCATGCAGCATTAAGATATTTATTTGCTAAGAAGGATGCAAAACCACGTCTAATTAGATGGGTTTTATTGTTGCAAGAATTTGATAGAGAAATAAAAGACAAAAAGGGAGTTGAAAACCTTGTCGCCGATCATCTATCGAGACTTGAAGATGAAAACGGTCCTATAGGTGAAACTACCGGTATACGAGATGATTTCCCTGATGAACACCTCTATCAAATAAAAAGTGCCATGTCACCATGGTATGCAGATATTGCTAATTATCTTGCAGCCAATATTGTTCCGGAAGGATTAGATTTCCAACAAAAGAAGAAATTTTTCTTCGATATTAAACAATATTTTTGGAAAGATCCCTTTTTGTTTAAGACTTGTGGTGACGGGATAATTAGGAGATGCGTTGGTGAAAATGAATATGAATCCATAATGTCGGAATGCCATTCTAGTTCTTATGGAGGACATAATGGAGTTAACAAGACAGCTGCTAGAATATTTGAAAGCGGTTTCTTTTGGCCTACGATGTTTAAGGACGTCCGTTCATTTATTACTCGTTGTGATAAGTGCCAAAGATCAGGAAATCTAGGAAGGAAAGATGAGATGCCCCTCACAACCATATTAGAAGTTGAAGTCTTCGATATGTGGGGAATAGATTTCATGGGACCTTTTCCCCCTTCCAATGGTAAAACTTACATATTAGTTGCTGTCGATTATGTTTCGAAGTGGGTTGAAGCAATTGCAACCCCGACGAATGATTCTAAAGTTGTCGTTAATTTTCTTGACGATATATTCTGTAGATTTGGTTGTCCAAGAGTTATCGTTAGTGATGGCGGTACTCATTTTATAAACAAGAGTTTTGAAACGCTTATGAAAAATATGGAGTATGCCACCGCGTATCAATGCCGTACCATCCTCAGTCAAATGATCAGGCGGAGATATCAAACAGAGAACTCAAATGGATTCTCGAAAAAACAGTTTCATCTTCTAGAAAAGATTGGTCTTCTAAACTCAATAATGCGCTATGGGCATACCGTACTGCATTTAAAACACCAATAGGAATGACTCCGTACCGCTTAGTGTATGGGAAGGCATGTCATTTGCCAGTCGAATTAGAACACAAAGCCTATTGGGCTATTAGAGAACTAAACTTTGATTTACAACAAGCAGGTAAGAAATGTTTGCTCAATTTGAATGAGTTAGATGAGTTACGTCATCTATCTTACGAAAATGCAAAGATTTATAAAGAAAAAGTGAAAAAATGGCACGATGCCAAAATTAAAGTTAAACACTTTAATGTTGGAAATAAAGTGCTGTTATTTAATTCACGACTTCGTTTATTTCCAGGAAAACTTAAGTCCAGATGGATAGGACCATATTTAGTCGTCAAAACATTCGATTATGGTTCTTTAGAACTGGAAGTTCCTACCGGAGTTCGATTCAAAGTTAATGGTAATCGATGTAAAATCTATTACGAAAATATTTCCCAACTAGGAATTGAGTTCGTAACAAGATTGTCTGACGTATAAATTACTCAGTTTTTCTTACACAGTTTATTTTGTTTTATTGTTTTTATATTTTTTTATTTTATTTTTTTCAAAATGCCATTTTTATGATTAGATGACTTTATGTTATGATTTAAATGCATAAAATATTTCTATTTCATGATTTTAGATTTAATTTTTAGGAAATTAAGATGAATTTGAAGTTTCAGGCAATTCTCTGCCGCGAATTTAGAATTCCCCGCCGAGAATCCTCTTTTTTAGAACAGTCCAAATAGGTTAGGATTTCTCTATTCATACTGAGAATTTTAAATTCTCTACCGTGAATCGGGAGGTAGCTTAGACGCCTGATTTCCGCAAGGAAATCAGCGTGTCGCGATCGCGGCTTTGCCATTCGCGGTCGCGACACGCGTGTTTCCTGCACTATCAAGTCTGCAACACTCTAACCCTTTCGACGAACCTCTTGGCAAACGAAACATTAAGTTTCTTCATTTCCGAAAGGTGAAATTTATACCTTTTCATAATAAAACGATACCTCTTTTCATTTAAACTCTTATAAATTAATCCCAGAGGATTCAAGTTCTGTTACAATTCTTTTCATCTTTGTCAGAACTCTGATTTTCTTCGCAAACACCGTTCTTTACTAAAGTAACACAAACTTTGCACCATGCCTACCAAGAACAAACCATCTAAGCACAATACTGCTGTAGACACCGAGTCGGAGGACCTGTGATGAAAACCTGAAAACAAGACGGTTGAAGCGATTGATTCCGGAAGTTTTGAAAAACAAAAAATATATAAAGAATGATAAGTACATAATAAGGTAGAAAGAGTTATGGCGGGTCGCTGTTGCCAATGGGGTGGCTCGCGAATGCTTAGCGGCATGGTGCGAGCGCTTAGCGGCATCCGACGCGCGGTCGATGACAGTCGGACGCCCACTCGATGGCGCGGGGCGCGCGCTCGACGTCGGTCGAATGCACTCATCCAACCACAAGTGGCGCGCGCTCGACGTCCGAGAGATGCACGGGCCCGGTGGCGCGGAGCGCGCTCTCGTCGGCCACGGGGCGTGTGCGCCCGGCAGCACGGAACGCGCGTTCGACGGCCGCGACGCGTGGGCGCCCGACGGTACGGAATGCACGCTCGACGGCGCGAGACGCGCCCCGACGGCCGTTGGGCGAGCACCCACCAACGTCGGGCGAACGCCCAACGGCGGTTGGGCGCTCGCCCAACGCTGTTGGGCGATAGCCCAACATGCCTTGGGCGGCCGCCCAACCCCTTTGAGCGACGCCCGATTCTTTTCGGGCGTCGTCCATTCCGCCGGGTTCCGTTTGCCTATAAAAGGCATGGATCCCCATGCATTGAAAAAAAGGAGATTTTTTGGAGCTTTCTCACTCTAAACATTTTTAGAGAGAGAGAGTCAATTTTTTGGAGAAAATATTTTTTTTCCCAAAAAAAATCCAAATTTTACAAAGTTAAATTTTTACTAAAAAACACAAAAAACCGGAAAATCACGACTCGTGGAATCAATCGGCTTCGACTGTCAGATACCGAATTTAAGGTATTATCCGAGGACTAGACTCTTTTATTTTATTTAATTTATTTCCTTCTTCTATTTATTTTTATGTTATAGTTTTTATTTATTTAGTTATTCATTTATTTTATCACGTTTTATTTAATTTAGCGTATTTATTTAATTTTTGTCTCGTGTTGAATAAAATTTGGTTTTGTTTTAAAATAAAAAACCTCGTTTTGATATCCCAATACGAACCGTGATCCGATAAAAAGGTAGTTCGGGTATTAAAGACGTTGTAATTATAAGTTGTAATTTAAAGAATTTCCAAATAACGTTTTAAAATAAAAACGTGGTTTTAGGAACGTCCGTTATTGACTATGATCCATTTTTGGTAGTTCGGAAATCCAAAACGATTGAATTAGATTTAATTTAAAGCTTTTGAATAAATATGGAAATAATTGGAGTGCTGCTGTAATTTGCCATTTCTGTCACTAATTGCTGTTTACCGACGGATTTTCCGTCGGTAAATCTACTGGAATGTAAAAAATGCTATTTTAGTCCCTCTTTCTCAACTTTTAAGTTTTTGATCCTTGGTATACATATATATAGTTATGTAATATATACTTTTAAACTATTTTTTAGATATTTGGTACCTATAGTTATTTAGAACGTCTATATATTATTTTTCATTAATTTGATCTATTATAAGTATATGTATATATATATTTCCTTTTTCATTCATTTGAGTTATATTGGATTTTATTTTAAATGTTATTTACTTGAGCATTTTGGAGATAATTAGTAAATATTAGTGGATAAATATATATTATTTTTGACATTTAAAATTACATTAGTTATGTATATATATAGTTTTGGGATATTTGGACTATATTAGTTATTATTAAATAAAACTATTTTGGTGACAAATGTTATTTTCTTATCTAGGAGTTTTATTTACTATTTTCACATGTTTAAAGTATAAATGTACTATATTTAGTATTTTCATATATGTATTATATTGTCTCTTTTCATTAACTTTTATTTCATATTTCCTTTTTGGATTAAAATGTATATATATATGCTTATATTATTTTCTTTATTCTTTTGGGCCATTTAGGGGTCCATGTTTCAAATGGGCTTTATTTGGGAGTGAATTTTGGTTTAAATATGTTTATTATTGTAATTATGACAAGTAAAGAGTCCATTGAGTGAAAAGGGGAAAATAAATCACAAAAAGAGTTTTCAATTTAATTATTTAAACTAATGAATTTTTAGAGGTTCCTAATGTAAATAAATAGTGTTTTCTTGACATTTTAAATCGTTTCTTAAAACACCACGTTTTGAAACCTTAGTCCGTTCCAACGATGGATTAAGCGAACCTTGTAATTAAAATCGTTTTCATTGTGAATAATAGATTTTTTGAATCATTTTCTTAAATGATTTATATAAAATAAATTGACTTGTATGTTTAACCACGTTTTCTTATCAAAGGCTTTTATCCCAACATTTTCAACGCCCGAGTCGTTCCAACGGCGATTCGAGTGAACATCATTAAACGGGGTTTTGAAACGTACCTAAATCGTTCCAACGGCGATTAAGGTGCGAACCATGTAGATAAACTCGTTTTGGGGAAGTGAATTAGTATAGAATTAGTATAAATCACGTTACAAATAAATCAATTCTTCCTTCTCCCTCTCTCTTTCCTATGTATATTGAACTGATGTAAATGGGTGATTCTTTACTAAAGTGGCTTTTCAATAATATATGCTCAAAACGGTTTCCAAAATGCGAAAGAAAACGTTTCAAATGAATTTTAAACTTAAAGAAGTATACGATTAGTCCGTTATCGCCTAACATGCTGAGTAGGAGGCCGGTGGTTCATAACCGGGCGATGTCGGGGTGCCTAGTAGCCTTTCTCCGGAAAGGAGCTAGCCTTCTCGGCTCGTACCTAAGTTTCCCGAACCCACACCGGTCTCTCTCAAGGGATCGGTGTTCATTTTCCCATTCGTGGGTGGCGACTCTTCCATATCTCCGAGCTCCGGTCCTGCCGAGCAGCTTGATTCCACGATTGGTTGCTTTCGGCGCCAATCACCGCTTACGTCGCCATGAGGTGTCCACCCCCCGGTCCGCCCGGGAGATTAGGCCGCGGCACCTCGTCTAACAAGTGGCGACTCTGCTGGGGAAGCGAGAAATTTGATTCCGGAAGGCGTGTATTAAGCCCTTAACGGGGACGGATCGTATTATTTCTTTTCGTATGCATTCATGTGCATTATTGCAAACCTTTTGGGTAATTTCCGCGAAACCTCTAGCGAGAGTCCATTCATCGCTCGAAAGAGGCTAGTGTAAGTTCCCCCTTACAGTAAGGCGCCAAAGGGTCCCCATCCATTCGTTAGGGGCGAATTTGTGCGGTCCTGTGAGGTCCCGCGCTCAGCCGTGTCAGCATATAGTAGCCTTAGAAGTTTCCATAGGATTACCCGTTACTATTTTTGATGTGATAAATGAATCAGTTCGTGTTTTCAAATCGCCATGATACGTGTCTAAATCCTAAAGTATGTAAAGAAAATGAAATGATGCGTTAATATATACTCTTGAGTCGACATACTAATTACCCTAAAACATCGAAACGATTTAAACTAAAGACGACTTAGTCATCTCTTATGAATGAACATGTGCGGCCCGCCTTGTCCCTTTCTGTGTCCCGACGAAGGCACATGTTCAGGAAATGCGTTACGACGTAAGCACGTATTAGTATGAATCGGTTTGGTGTTGAGGATAGTAATACTTCGATTCAAAAGACTATATTAACAGTAGCCGTTATTCACATTCTTTAAATAAATTGGGATAAAACGAGATCATAACGAAACGAAAACGAAGAACATTTCTGTTTCGAACGACCCTGTCGTAACGTGAAAAGTTTCGCACGAGTAGCCCGTCCCTTCCGAATAAAAGACGAGCTTTTACGTTATGCCCCGTGTCGTTCTTAAAGAGAAATGGACGTGTCCGCAGAAGTGACTATGAAAAGAAAAGCGAAAAATGAATTAAACGACCAAAATCATTCCAAATTTACGATATATGTCAATCCCGAGCGTAGTTAAAGAAAATAAACCAATGCCGTTGAATACGTGCCTCGAATGAGTGTATACCCCGTTTAAAATCTCGAAGCCGAATTAAGCCAAACCATATAATTGCGCCATATGGACGAGACTGCGGGCTTTGACTAACGACTCGATCATTTCGACCGTTACCAAAACTGCAAGAAATATGGCCCGATGTACGTGTTTGCTTAAGTCGTGCCTAAAGGAAAGAGAACGGTGGTATCCTCGCTTTGAATAGGCATGCGATTCAACGAAACGTTGATTTTCTATAACCACACTAAGATGATATGTCCCGTGGATTGGGAAGAACAACGAACTGTTGCTAGCCGAAAGGTTACCGTGCGCTCAAAATAAGGCTCGCCGTCTTTTCACGTAGCTAAAATGAGCAAACGGATCCTCAACGCTAAAAACAAACGCGTTACGCGATGAGTCCGTTCCCTAAAATAAAATCCAAAAGTGATTCCATCACTAAATAAACACGTGGTTACGTCTCTCGATAGATCCAAAAGATCCCGTTGTAATCCAA
This sequence comes from Euphorbia lathyris, assembly GCF_963576675.1. Lineage (NCBI taxonomy): Eukaryota > Viridiplantae > Streptophyta > Magnoliopsida > Malpighiales > Euphorbiaceae > Euphorbia > Euphorbia lathyris. The sequence continues at coordinate 62,353,474 of NC_088910.1, read as the reverse complement.
AAATCGAGACGCGAACCCGCGCGAACAAAAGGGAACGAGTCATTGACAATAACGAACGATTGGACTAGAAGAATAACTCGTACCACGTCTAAAAACTGAGATGCGCTCAAAGGGAGTCAAAACCCGAACTAATACGTCTCACGAAAGGACGAAAGACGAGTTATTCTGAAAGGACAATCCAACTTGGTCGATTTCTTAGTCACTGAACGCTGATGCGTCAAAAACGAATCGTGTTGTATGGTGAATGATTTACTTTTTCGCAATGATCGATGGCATCACGCGTCCCCTGGACCGCAATGTGAGCCCCAAACCAAAATCTTAGGAAAGAGACTTGGACCATCGAGTGTGTGGAGGAATAAGGGTGGAAGAGAGATGTTGTGATGCGTGTAATTAGACTAACGTTTGTTCTTCTTATCTTATATATCCGTAAATAAATAAACGCACACACCACGAATCATGCATATAAAATCATGCATACATACTAATGGATACCGTTCGCGCAGACGTCATCATTAAGCGATTGTGGTACCGAGAGAGCAGTCGGCTTGTTAGACAGTTTGATCAGCTACCCGAATCAGTAGTTGTGGCTTCAGAATCATCTTCGTCTGGGTATACTCAGTCCTCCGTCAGTATGTCTGCGACCGACGAAAAAGTGGCTGAATTGGAAAACTCTGTGAACAATATCAATGATCAGCTGGCCGCAATCTTGGCCCAGCTGGCTGAGCTAGCACTAAAGGACAACAAGAGTGGTAGTAAGCGTGCTGAGAATGAGGTGAACGATGGCCCTCGCTTTGGGAATGAGGATGATTATCAGGATTATATCCGAAAACAGCTGGAGAAAGAGAAAGCTAAGGAAGAGGAGTGGAAGCAACACATCACGTAGGAGGTGCAGGACTTGCGCGGGGGAAGCTCTGAGAGTCAGGACTTTTATAACTTGAAGAATTGTTTATCGGCAACGGCTTTGCCTTTGAAATTCCGGCTCCCTGACATGAAAAAGTTCGATGGAACTGGGGATCCCACTGCCCACATGAATCAGTATGTCGCTGTAATGAAGCACACGATCCTTACTGAGGATCAAGTCCTAGGGCTGTTTAACACTTATCTTGAGGGGGCTGCCCTCACATGGTTTCATGCATTACCAATGGTGACAAAGAGGGATTGGAAAGAGTTAGCGAAGTCATTCATCGCTCAGTATAGCTTCAACACCATACTTGAGGTCACTTTGAAGGAACTTGAGAGCACTAAGCAGCAGACTGGGGAATCCTTTTCCGATTTTGTAAGAAGGTGGAGGGCCAAGGCCGCGGTTATGAAACAAAAGCCGCTTGAGCAGGATCAGATCCGAATGGTAGTGGGCAACACATTGCCATATATTAAGAATGAGTTGCGGTATATGCCTTTTACCGATTTCAATCAGATGTATAGTTGTGCCTTGACCGTTGAGGGGGATGGAGAGCCGAAGAAAGCATACACTAAATGGACGAAGTCTGGGTATAGTGCCGGAGGGCCGAGTGCGAGTGCAGAATCTGCAGCAGTGAAAGTGCTTGATCTTAATGCTATCGAAAAGAGGCAGTTCGCCAAATTTGATCAGACTTACACAAAGGTTTTTGAACGTTTGCAGAAGAAAGGACTATTGAAAGCCCTTACCCCTTATAACAAAGCTCCACCTACTCCGCAGATATAGGCTAGAGGGTATTGTGAGTTCCACAGCAGTTATGGGCATACAATTGAGAATTGTGAGAGGCTGAAACACGAAATCCAGGATTTAATCGAGGAGAAAAAGATAGCTGATCCTTCGTCAGCAAACCCTTCCACTAGGCGTAATCCATTGCCTAATCATAGGGTGAGCATGATCGGAATTGGTTTGACAGAATGCGTAGTGATGGAATCCTTTGAGGAGAGCGTAGAGGAGTTGTTGGACTCCGATGAGAAGAATAATGTGGGAAATGGTTTGTATGTGTCGGCTTTGGAAGAGGAGCCAACGGAAGGAGTGATGGATGATAGAACTGAAACTGAGGAGACCGAGGAAGTCTCATCTCGGAGGATCATGCCTGTGTTGAAATTGTTTAGTGGGGTAGAAGACCCCGAAGCTCATTTGTATGGATACGTGTGTGCTATGTTTGTAGAGCCATACAAAGTGGAAGAAGTCGCTCCATGGTCCCATCTTTCACTGGTGGGCGAACCTTTGAAGTGGTTTCAATCGCTACCTGACGCGACTAAGCATGATTGGTCACTGATGTCAAGCTTGTTTTTGATGAAGTATCGAAGAGACAAAATACGGGCAGGGGAATATAGCGCGATGCAAATTGGGCCTATCAAACGTCTGTTTCCAACTGTCAACAAGTATAATGAAGGGAAGGACCCCATGGAGCACTTGCATTTTTATCTGTCGGCTATGGCTCCTCTAGGTTTCAAAGAGGAGGAGATCACGAGCTTGTTTTGCAACTCATTGGCAGGAGATTCAGTAGTGTGGTACATGTCTCTTCCAATGCACGTTAAAGTAGATTGGGCAAAAATGACTAAGAGATTCATCAAGAAATACGCCGCACGGGAATGTCCAGAGGAAATGCCTGCATTACCCAAAGAGGAGACACCTGAAGCAGTAACAGCCATGTCTAAGTATAAGGGAGATGAGAACCCCATTGATCACATAAACCGTTTCCGTGCCTACATGTTTGACGCGGGACTCTACCGAAGTGAGTTAGTCCAACATTTTCCAAAGACACTCATAGGAGAAGCTTTGATGTGGCACCGAATGCTCGCGACAAAGACAAAAGGGGACTAGGGATCCCTCATGGAGGCCTTTGTGCAGAGGTATGAGAGGTACATTTCGTGGACAGGGTCGTTGGAAGATTTAGAAAGGATCAGGCAATTCCCCGAGGAACCATTTGTGGATTATGCTAGAAGATGGAGGTTCAAGTATGCCTTGTGTCGGGTCACCTTGAGTGATCAGGAGCAACTCATGTGCATCCGGAAGGGTGCTATTCCACTCGTGGCTAGAAGAATGAATGGAGTGTTCCTCAAGGACTATGAAAAACTGATAGGCTGGGCTCGGTATGGATCGTCGGACCCTTCCTACATAAATCCGAATGTCCCTCACATAATGGATCTGATGGTCGTGGACGTTTGGGGAAGTTCCTCCGACGAGGAAGGTATCAATCAGAGGGTTCCGATCAACATCTGGGATGAGTCTGATGATGAGTCGGAAGTGGCTGTTAGCGCCGAAGGAAAGATTCTGCCAGGATTTGAGATCTTTGATGATGTTGCCGACTGGGGCAGTGGAAAAGCGAGCTGCTTTGTCGAGGAGATTATGATGTTAGACTTGAATGCCGAGGAGCAAGTCATCACCATTGAAGCAACTGCGGGAGCGGTGGACGAGCCTAGTACCTCCAAAGTTCATGAGAAACCCGAGGACCTTGAGGATGAAAATTGTATTACTGCTTTGTTTGAATCAGACGATGTAATCGCCAATACTATCAATGAAATGAATTCTGATTTTGCTTACTTGCTTGATGTTGATCGTGATCATTCCATGCATTCTCATTCATATAACATGCCTACATTCGAAATCAATACAATAGAAATGTCAACTTTCAATCTTGGCACGGATGAAAATCCTAAACTTATACAAATTGCTCAAGAATTAACTATTGAAGAGAGGAAAGAATTCGAGAGAATAATTAAAAAATACGAAATAGTGTTTGCTTGGACATACGAAGACATGCCAGGAATTGATCAATCAATCGTAACTCACCACATTCCAACATATCCCGAGGCGAGGCCCGTAAAACAGAAGCTCCGACGCATGAGACCAGAATGGGCAGATAAGATCAGAGAAGAAGTGAAGAAGCAGTTAGAAGCAGGGTTCATCGAAGTAATCGACTATCCCCCTTGGGTCGCAAATGTGGTGCCCATCGCAAAGAAGGACGTCAAAGTAAGAATGTGCGTCGATTATCGAGACCTTAACAAGGCATGCCCCAAGGATGAATTCGCGTTGCCTCATATTGACGTGTTGATCGACAGTGTAGCATCAAGTGTCTTACACATGAATGTAGACGGTTTCATGGGCTATATGCAAGTACAGATGGCCGAGAAACACAAAGCAAAAACCTCGTTCACAACTGAGTGGGGGACGTACTGTTACAGGGTGATGCCATTTGGTTTGAAAAATGCCGGGGCAACTTACCAGCGAATGGCCACAGCACTGTTCCATGATATGATACACAAGGAGGTAGAAGTTTATGTGGATGACATGATGGTCAAATCAGAGACAAGAGATGGGCATTTTGCGGCGCTCGAGAAGTTTTTGGCCCGAATTGCAGAATTCAAGCTAAGGTTAAATCCGAAGAAGTGCTTTTTCGGCGTTTCGTCAGGGAAAATCTTAGGCTACGTAATCGGAAATAAAGGAATTGAAGTAGATCCCGATAAAGTGAAAGCTATACAAGAAATGCCGGCACCGAAGAATGAGAAAGAAGTGAGAGGGTTTCTGGGGCAGGTTCAGTATATCAGTCGATTCATAGCAAGACTCACCGCAATCTGCGAGCCCATCTTTAAGTTGCTACGGAAAGATCAACCCACGATTTGGAATGATAAGTGTCAACAAGCCTTAGAGAAGGTCCGAGACTACTTGTCTAACCCACCAGTGCTAAAACCGCCTAAACTGGGAAAACCTCTTCTCCTCTACGTAGCTATTGAAGAGCGATCCGTTGGGGCAATGCTGGCCCAAGAGGGAGACACCGGTGTTGAGCACGCAGTGTATTATCTGAGTAAGAAGTTCCTGGAGTACGAGCTCAGGTACAACATGATCGAAAAGACGTGCGTGGCAGTAGTATGGCTAACAAAGAAACTACGGCACTATTTTCAATCATATAAAGTGATTATTATTTCTTGGATGGACCCCGTAAAGTATCTGTACCGAACTCCGTCTTTGACAGGGAAACTAGCCCGATGGTTACTACTTTTATCCGAGTTTAACATTGAATATGTAACGAAGAAGGTTATCAAAGGGAGGGCCGTGGCAGAGTTTCTGGCCAACCAACCTCTGAATATAGAAGAGGAAGAGATAAGCTATGATTTCCCCGATGAACACTTGAACGCAATAGAAGTTATACCTTGGAAAATGTTCTTTGATGGAGTAGTTAATTCGAATGGAGCCGGAGTAGGGGTATTACTTATCTCACCAGAGGGAGAAAGGATCCCGATGGCCAAGAAGTTGTCGTTCCCTCTTACCAATAATATGGCCGAATATGAAGCGTGCATTTATGGTTTAGAGTCTTTAGCGGCATTAGGAGCATCGTACGTCAAAATTTGGGGTGACTCAAAGTTGATCATCGAACAGGCACAAGGAAACTGGGAAGTAAGGGAAGAAAGGCTACGTCCATATCTATATCAGCTAGAAGGGTTGGCACAAAGATTCAAGGAATGTCGTTTCTATCATATTCCTCGAGCACAGAACCAGGCAGCTGATGCTTTGGCCACTTTGGTGTCAGTTTGGGACAACCCCCGGAACCTTGCCTCGAAACCGTTGGTATTGAGGAGATCTCACAAACCATGCTACGAAGACGTAATGCTGTTAGGGGCAGATGAAAAACCGTGGTATTTCGACATCATGAACTTCATGAAGAGTGGAACATATCCGGCAGAATCAGAACCTAGGGATCAAGCTATGATTAGAAGGTTAGCCCGGCAGTTCGTCATCCACAACGATTTGCTTTATAAAAGGCACACCGATGGGTTACAACTGAGGTTCTTGGATGCGGAAGAAGCCCGCGAAGCAATGGAATCAGTACACTCGGGAATTTGTGGGGCCCATATGGGAGGAGCAGTGTTAGCCAAGAAAATCATCAGACAAGGCTTCTATTGGCTCACCATGGAAAGAGATTGTAGCGAGTATGCGAAGAAATGCCATGATTGTCAAATCCAGGGTGATTGTAGTCATCTTCCAGCCATGGAATTACATGTGTTAGCACCTATTTGGCCATTCGCGGCTTGGGGCATTGACATCATTGGTGAGGTAAGGCCTAATTCTTCAAACGGGCACAAGTTTATTGCAGTCGCCATCGATTATTTCACCAAGTGGGTAGAGGCAGAGTCGTTTAGCAAATTGGGATCCAAGCAGATGAGAAAGTTCATTGAGAAACACTTGGTCACCAGGTTCGGAGTGCCTCATCACATGATCACGGATAATGGGGTCCAGTTTCAGGGGGAAGTAAGAAGTATCTTCCGAGAATATGGCATTGAACATCACAGATCTTCTCCGTACCGTCCACAAGCTAATGGGGCAGTAGAAGCAGCTAATAAGAATCTTAAGAGGATTCTCGTAAAAACGGTGGAATCACATCGGAATTGGCATGAGCAGCTCCCACTCGCATTATGGGCTTATCGCACGACAGTCAGAACCTCGACTGGGGCGACGCCATTCTCCTTGGTATACGGAACAGAAGCAGTCCTGCCGATTGAGATCGAAAAGCGATCGTTGAGAATCGCAGTGGAAGCAGAAATCCCCGAGACGGAATGGGTGAAGAAGCGATATGAGCAGTTGGCTTTGGTTGACGAGAAAAGGATGGAAGCCCTTTACCATGTACAGTTATATCAAAGAAGGATGGCTCGAGCTTACAATAAAAAGGTCAAGACCAGAACTATCAAAGAAGGAGATTTGGTGCTGAAACAGATTCGTGTGACGCACACCGACCCTAGGGGCAAGTTTAAACCTAACTGGGAAGGGCCATTCGTCGTGAAGAAGATACTAAGCAAAGGAGCGGTGAAGTTAACTACCATGGACGGCATGGAATTCTCCGAACCTACCAACCTGGATAGGCTTAAGAAATACTTTTCGTAAAAAAAAAAGAGAAAAAGAAAGAAAAATTCCCGATAGGTTGAAAACCCGTAAAGGGCGACCTATGCAACAATAAGGGAAATCCTCATGGGTGAAAACCCGAAAGGGCACTCATTTAAAAATTCCGGGATAGTAAAAGGAGAGGAGAAAAATCGCCGGGATCCAAAAACCGAAAGGCGGATCCTGGTAACAATAGTTATAACTTGAGCAGTTACAAAAACAATGTATAAGAGGCTAAGTATTTCTGTTGTTTGTAAATAAATAAAGGCATGAATATATTTGACGAGAATGATTGGAATCATCACAATCTACTGAATGTATGGTAATATGAATAATGAGTTATACATTTCCTATCTTACTGTTCACAAAAAAAACCTACCTACTATCCACCCCACTCCCTATACATCAGCTATACATTGGGGTAACTCTAATGAAAACTACAAAGCAATACATAATAAGCCTAATATGGAGGGCAGTCCCAGTAGGCCTCAAACCCCCTCAAATGCGATGCCTGCTCCGCAGATAAGGTCTCCTCGGTAACTCGGAGCCTCTCCTCAGCAACTCGTGCTCTCTCCTCGGCAGCGAGGCGTCCTGTGGTCTCAACATGCACCCTCTCCTCGGCAGCGAGGCGTCCAATCGTCTCATCACGCGCCCTCTCCTTAACGACAAGACGTCTAGCAGTCTCCCTCCGTATCACCTCCGACCAGTGGTCGTTCCGCTCTTGGTACACCTGGCCAACCCTGGCATCGGCCTCCCGCACCGACTCACTCCGTCTCCGCTCATGGGCGTGAAGATCGCTCTAAAAAAGGAAAAAAAAGAAGAAAAACAGATGTGAAAAAAAAAGAGAAAAAACGAATCAGCATAGGCAAGAACAGAAATCATACATACATGCATGCATTCCACTACACTAAAATAAAGTAAGGATACATACCAGGTGATCGGCACAGCGCAAGCTGAGGCAGTCTCGGAGGTAACCAGATAGTCCCACATAATCTGTACAAGTCTCTCTCGTAGTCTGCGAAGCGTCGGGAGGGTCAAATGGCACCCTCGATGTGAAGAGGGGAGGAGCCATCTCGACACCCGCATAGGCTGCCCCGGACTCATCATAACAAACGGTGGCGAAATCTCTCCCGTAGTCTAGAACGGGCACACCGAAAGAGGACCTCTCCGATCGGGCAGCACTGGAGGACTCGCCGACATAGTAGGGTGGCTCGCCCGCAGATGTCTGAGCTCGAGTGCCGTCAAAGAAGTCCGACAGATGAGCGCTCCTCCAGGATCCCTCCTGCAAATAAAAACACAATAAATACCGCTAACCATCTCATGAATAAAAGGTAAAAAAGAGGAATCACTTACCGGGACCTCCTCCTGACCAAAGACTGCCGCGACAGCCTCCCTCGAAAATACGTCTGCTACCGGATCCACCTCCATCGCTACCGCCGGGGCATCCCTCGCGCTCAACAGAGTTGATAGGTAGGGATCACGGCCCCCGGTATGAACCCACACCTCTCTACCGACAAACCGACGGGTCAAGTCCTGACGGATGACCGACAGGGGCATGGTCCGCACCACGAACATGGAAATGAGAATCTTGCCCGGTGTCCAGTGTGCGTCACTAACCCCGGTGATGCCTCGGTCCCCCAAATACCATGCCCGCATGCAGGGGCCGGTGAGCACGCACTGCTGCTCCTGGATCACAGATACATACATGTAATCGGGACCGAAGTCGAGGTCGTCCCACCTGAACTTAATCTAAAAAAAAAAAACACAAAGAGAAAGTCAGAACGGTTCAAACAAGAATCTAGCACGACTAGACGACATCTACCTGTCCCAGGGTCCGCGAGTCAATCCAATCTAGGAGCCGCGCCACCGTCCGTCTCCTCTCGGTGCCTAGGTCAAAATCTCTCCATCGGGTCATGAGAGGGAGCCTCGGTACTCGTGGCCGAGGCCGAGACTGGCTAGGAAGATTCCGCCTCTCATACGCCCAGACCTGCGGTAAAAACAAAGATTATAAGTGTGGAAAGCGCGAAGAAGATAAAATGGGCGAGTCAAGGACGCGTCACGTACCAGCAGGGCAAAGGTGTAACCACTGAAGTCCTTGCGCTTCCGGCAAGTCAGATCCAAAAATTTATATAGAAAGGCTAGACCTGCCCCCGCCCAATCATAGGAAGCCGCCGTATCCAAATCACTGAGTGCCTGAATAAGACCAGCGTGTACCTTTCCGCCCTTGGTGCGGAAAATCGTCTCGCTCAGAGTATACACTAAGAAACTACGAACTGCCAAGTCAGTATCGTCTGTCTCGCAAAAATCCCGGCGACTCAAAAGGTTCGCAGTAGAAATAAACTTCGCCGGAGTAGATCTGGCGCCTGGACAAACTCCCGGCCCAATCAAAGCAGCAAGCCTAGCGAGGTCAACCCGCGGTCGCATCAGGTCAAAATGAAAGGGAACTGGAGTGCTGCTACCCCGCAGCCCCGTCAACAAAGAGAAATCTCTGGGCGAGATGGTCATCTCCCCAAAGGAAAGATGGAAGGTGTGGGTCGAGTCAACCCACCGCTCGCATAAGGCACGTAGGCCAAAACGATCACACACCCCGTTGGTGCGGGGCAGCGCTGAAATAAAGGGCTCGAAGCCCAACTCGCGCACACGGACTCTCGCCGCGGCGCCTAGCCTAGCATACCACGAATGAATCTCGGCCGTAGTCCCGGAAATCTCGATGAACTAGAAAGAACAAGACAGGAAAATTTAAATACGATTCCTAAAGCGTACGATTGATGAAAACGCGTTAAGACTAGGTATTCTTTCATTATCTAACCTAGAGACATCTGGTCAATTAGGGCCAACTTTCTATAAAAGTCTCTCCTTTAGGGTCGCTCATGTAAGGTTTAGTTAATTCTTTAATCCACTCTCGTCCGCATTGACAAGGAGCATAGGTTAAGTTTACTATTCACGTGCATTAGTTAAGTTTTCACTATTCACATTTTTTACTATTCACGTGCACTATTCACGTTTTTAGTTAAGTTTTCACTATTCACGTGCATTAGTTACGTTTTCACGTTTTTTACTATTCACATTCACGTTTTTTACTATTCACGTGCACTATTCACGTTTTTACTATTCACGCGCATTAGTTAAGTTTTACTATTCACATGCATTAGTTAAGTTTTCACTATTCACGTGCATTAGTTAAGTTGTCACTATTCACGTTTTTACTATTCACGTGCACTATTCACGTTTTTACTATTCACGTTATTTTTACTGTTAGCATGCAGGAATTCGCAGGGTTACTACTCACATGTATATAACGCGCGTTCGTACACAGAAACAAACAAGTGTTACTTGTAAGTGAAGAAATTCATGTTTTCTAGCTAAAGTCCTCTAAGGCAATCTAAAAGTTAGCATGCAAATCATGTTCGGATAGGAATACTAAAGCCTAGAATTTGAATCAAACAAAAGTGAGAAAATCACTTACCTCGTTGCAGCGTGTCCGGCTCAGATGCGTCGTAGGGTCGTGGAAAGGGTCCACTCTATCTAGGTTCACGTAAACCTCATCCATGCCTCTCGTGCCATCGCATTCATCCAAATCCATCCCGAGGATAATCCAAATCAAAGTCTAGAGAGAGAAAGAAGAGAGAGAAGGCGTGGGGTTGAAATGAAACCCCACCACCTTATATAGGAAGAGGGAATGGCATTCCCGTAAATACCGAAAAGGTACGATTTGACATAAAGGTAAAAAGTAAATAATTATTTACCAGGTGCACAGACCTCCGATTTGCAGTCCGTTTCAGCCTGCATTTCTCCCAGACAGCAACCAATACTGTCAAGATATGAACTCCAGACAACAGCCAATTTTTACAGAACAGTGACACCAGTCAAAATACAGACAACAGTCAATAGAAAAATAATCATTAGTCTATATCATTCCAGACCAAAACACGTTCCTATTAAACCTCCGAGACACTAGCTCCAGACAATGGTGTTTTAAAAGAATTCAGAATCGTTAGAAAGAACTTTTCTGCCCTTGAGCCATCTTACCTACGGTTCACAACCGAGGTAGCTTTTTAGCCATCTTACCTACGGTTCGCGACCGAGGTAGCTCTTTAGCCATCTTACCTACGGTTCACGACCGAGGTAGCTTTTTAGCCATCTTACCTACAGTTCACGACCGAGGTAGCTCTTTAGCCATCTTACCTACGGTTCACGACCGAGGTAGCTTTTTAGCCATCTTACCTACGGTTCACGACCGAGGTAGCTTTTTAGCCATCTTACCTACGGTTCACGACCGAGGTAGCTTTTTAGCCATCTTACCTACGGTTCGCGACCGAGGTAGCTCTTTAGCCATCTTACCTACGGTTCACGACCGAGGTAGCTCTTTAGCCATCTTACCTACGGTTCACGACCGAGGTAGCTTTTTAGCCATCTTACCTACGGTCCACGACCGAGGTTGCTTTTGAGCCATTCTTACCCATAGTCAACGTACGCTAGATTCCGAGAGAAAAACATCCAACGACGGCCGATTCAGAGGCAAGGCTGGAAAGAATCGACAAACAACACCGGAGCGCACAACGCGAAGGTCAGGTATTCTCCCTCCTACTCTTTACGTGTCTTTTACTTTTTATATGTTTTACATTGCATGTGTGCGTTAGCAAAAAAAACGTTTTCAAAACACACACATCACTGTCAAAATAGCAAAGTAGGGGCAACTATAGACACCGAGTCGGAGGACCTGTGACAAAAACCTGAAAACAAGACGGTTGAAGCGATTGATTCCGGAAGTTTTGAAAAACAAAAAATATATAAAGAATGATAAGTACATAATAAGGAAGAAAGAGTTATGACGGGTCGCTGTTGCCAATGGGGTGGCTCGCGAATGCTTAGCGGCATGGTGCGAGCGCTTAGCGGCATCCGATGCGCGGTAGACGATAGTCAGACGCCCACTCGACGGCGCGGGACGCGCGCTCGACGTTCGTCGGATGCACGCATCCAACCACAAGTGACGCGTGCTCGACGTCCGAGCGATGCACGGGCCCGGTGGCGCGGAGCGCGCACTCGTCGGCCACGGGACGTGTGCGCCCGGCAGCGCGGAACGCGCGTTCGACGGCCGCGACGCGTGGGCGCCCGACAGCACGGAACGCACGCTCGACGGCCGCAAGGCGTGCGCGTCCGACGGCGCGAGACGCGCCCCGGCGGCCGTTGGGCGAGCGCCCACCGATGTCGGGCGAACGCCCAACGGCGGTTGGGCACTCGCCCAACGCTGTTGGGCGATCGCCCAACAATGTTGGGCGATAGCCCAACGTGAGGTTGGGCGGCCGCCCAACATGCCTTGGGCGGCCGCCCAACCCCCTTGGGCGACGCCCGATTCTTTTCGGGCGTCGCCCATTCCGCCGGGGATCCGTTTGCCTATAAAAGGCACGGATCCCCATGCATTGAAAAAAAGGAGATTTTTTGGAGCTTTCTCACTCTAAACATTTTTAGAGAGAGAGTCAATTTTTTGGAGAAAGTATTTTTTTTCCCAAAAAAAATCCAAATTTTCCAAAGTTAAATTTTTACTAAAAAACACAAAAAACCGGAAAATCACGACTCATGGAATCAATCGGCTTCGACTGTCAGATACCGAATTTAAGGTATTATCCGAGAACTAGACTCTTTTATTTTATTTAATTTATTTCCTTCTTCTATTTATTTTTATGTTATAGTTTTTATTTATTTAGTTATTCATTTATTTTATCACGTTTTATTTAATTTAGCATATTTATTTAATTTTTGTCTCGTGTTGAATAAAATTTGGTTTTGTTTTAAAATAAAAAACCTCGTTTTGATATCGCAATACGAACCGTGATCCGATAAAAAGGTAGTTCGGGTATTAAAGACGTTGTAATTATAAGTTGTAATTTAAAGAATTTCCAAATAACGTTTTAAAATAAAAACGTCGTTTTAGGAACGTCCGTTATTGACTATGATCCATTTTTGGTAGTTCGGAAATCCAAAACGATTGAATTAGATTTAATTTAAAGCTTTTGAATAAATCTGGAAATAATTGGAGTGCTGCTGTAATTTGCCATTTCTGTCACTAATTGCTGTTTACCGACGGATTTTCTGTCGGTAAATCTGCTGGAATGTAAAAAATACTGTTTTAGTCCCTCTTTCTCAACTTTTAAGTTTTTGATCCTTGGTATGCATATATATAGTTATGTAATATATACTTTTAAACTATTTTTTAGATATTTGGTACCTATAGTTATTTAGAACGTCTATATATTATTTTTCATTAATTTGATCTATTATAAGTATATGTATATATATATTTCTTTTTTCATTCATTTGAGTTATATTGGATTTTATTTTAAATGTTATTTACTTGAGCATTTTGGAGATAATTAGTAAATATTAGTGGATAAATATATATTATTTTTGACATTTAAAATTACATTAGTTATGTATATATATAGTTTTGGGATATTTGGGCTATATTAGTTATTATTAAATAAAACTATTTTGGTGACAAATGTTATTTTCTTATCTAGGAATTTTATTTACTATTTTCACATGTTTAAAGTATAAATGTATTATATTTAATATTTTCATATATGTATTATATAGTCTCTTTTCATTAACTTTTATTTCATATTTTCTTTTTGGATTAAAATGTATATATATATGCTTATATTATTTTCTTTATTCTTTTGGGCCATTTAGGGGTCCATGTTTCAAATGGGCTTTATTTGGGAGTGAATTTTGGTCTAAATATGTTTATTATTGTAATTATGACAAGTAAAGAGTCCATTGAGTGAAAAGGGGAAAATAAATCACAAAAAGAGTTTTCAATTTAATTATTTAAACTAATGGATTTTTTAGAGGTTCCTAATGTAAATAAATAGTGTTTTCTTGACATTTCAAATCGTTTCTTAAAACACCACGTTTTGAAACCTTAGTACGTTCCAACGATGGATTAAGCGAACCTTGTAATTAAAATCGTTTTCATTGTGAATAATAGAGTTTTTGAATCATTTTCTTAAATGATTTATATAAAATAAATTGACTTGTATGTTTAACCAAGTTTTCTTATCAAAGGCTTTTATCCCAACATTTTCAACGCCCGAGTCGTTCCAACGGCGATTCGAGTGAACATCATTAAACGGGGTTTTGAAACGTACCTAAATCGTTCCAACGGCGATTAAGGTTCGAACCATGTAGATAAACTCGTTTTGGGGAAGTGAATTAGTATAGAATTAGTATGTGACACGAAGCATAAATCACGTTACAAATAAATCAATTCTTCCTTCTCCCTCTCTCTTTCCTATGTATATTGAACTGATGTAAATGGGTGATTCTTTACTAAAGTGGCTTTTCAATAATATATGCTCAAAACGGTTTCCAAAACGAGAAAGAAAAGGTTTCAAATGAATTTTAAACTTAAAGAAGTATACGATTAGTCCGTTATCGCCTAACATGCTGAGTAGGAGGCCGGTGGTTCATAACCGGGCGATGTCGGGGTGCCTAGTAGCCTTTCTCCGGAAAGGAGCTAGCATTCTTAGCTCGTACCTAAGTTTCCCGAACCCACACCGGTCTCTCGCAAGGGATCGGTGTTCATTTTCCCATTCGTGGGTGGCGACTCTTCCATATCTCCGAGCTCCGGTCCTGCCGAGCAGCTTGATTCCACGATTGGTTGCTTTCGGCGCCAATCACCGCTTACGTCGCCATGAGGTGTCCACCCCCCGGTCCACCCGGGAGATTAGGCCGCGGCACCTCGTCTAACAACTGCCTTAATCAACAAACTCCCAGACTTATCCAAGCGATATGGGGCGCCTTTTCCTATCTTTAGTCACGATGAAGGTAGGCGTTATTGGAATCACCGTTACAAATTCTTCACCGGAATGTTGTATATGGATGAATTTCTTAATAGCCAATTAGGCATTTCTGATGACATGAGCCGCTATATGGAGCGCCTAGGGTGGATAAAATTTGCCCAAATGCAATTTCCAATAATAGGCGACTGGATACTCGAGTTCTTCTGTACCGTGCGTTTTACTAATAAACGACGAGTACGTCTCAGTTTTCGTCGAGAAGGCAAAATCTTCACTTTCGGCTATCCTGAGTTGCATGCTTGGTTTGGTTTTCCCCCGAGGGATACAATCAAACATCATCCTGGACGAGACATGACATCCTCAGACATTTGGAGAATGCTCACTGGATTCTGGCGATTCAATTCAAAACTCGCCTATAATCACTCTTTTTGCTCCAACTCCATGCTGTATTTACACAAATTTCTGTGTCACGGTTTATTCGGGCGCACATTCAGTAGTGTGGTCCGTGACACAGATTTGTATGTTCTTGGAGATATATTCCAGGGAAATGCAGTGGATTCTTCCAAAATTCTGATGGAAGGTCTTGTCGCCACTTCTCGATCCAAAGATAAGAAGATTGGGTTCGGCAATATAATCTGTGGAATAATTCTCGGTTCAAAGGGTACTATTGATATCCCCTGGAGTGACGATGAATTCTTCCCGACAATTGACTATGAATTTCTCGAGCATGAAGGACTTGTGAAACGTGTCTTTCGAGCAGGGCCTCAATTTTTGTCTGCACCAGAACGTGAAACTTTCGTGCAGTTTCAAATTGATCGTATTAAGGCCAGAAATATCCCGTTTGATAGGGATAAATATGTAGAATAGTTTATGTTTTTCATTTTATTTTTTGTATATATTTTGTTTTGTATTAATTATTAGTTTGTTTTCATTACTTGTACATATGCTAAAATAATAAAGATCTTATTTCATTCAATTCTTAATTTTTATCCATTTGATCCATTATCTATACTTAGCATATTTCATATGAGTAATTTCTAATTTTTCTTACTCAAATTAAGATAAAAAGGATTCACTTGAACTAATATGGTTTTCTATTTTTCCACACGTATATCTACATTTTATTTATAACTCAATTTCTTTTTAATGCATTAGGTTTTCATTTAATCAATTCAATTCATGTATTAAATATGTTTTACCATGCACTTATTATGCATTTAATATGGTTCTCTTAACTTATATGCATAAATGAACATTTAAGTTTCATTAATTCTTCATAATCAATTTATTATACTTTAATTAAATTTATTAAGTTTCAACCTTTGGTTTTCTTTGGAATTAATGACATTTATTTAAGTTTTAAGTGCAGGAACACTAAATATTAAGTCCAGGAACCATTTCCTCAACAAAATTGCACAAACCATGTCACAAGGCACCAAAATAGGCCATTTTTACCAATTCTCTACCGAGAATTAAATTCTCGGTATGAGCAGCAACTTTGGTAGAATTTCAGGGCGAAAATTGCCTGAACATCGCGTGCTGCGGCCGCGGCTTTGCCATTCGCGGTCGCGACACGCGTATAAATTGCCCTTTTCAATCCGATTTTGCCACCAAATTTTGCCTATTCCTATTCCTATTCTACCTATTCATCTACTTATACAACTCTATATAAACCTACCTCTTACACAAACCTCACATCACCTCTATTTTTACCCAATCCCTTACTCTAAACTCTTCCCCAAAAATCTACTTTTACTCTTCCCAATTTATTCACTCCAATTTCTATCCTCTTTTCTCTTTCAATCACTTCCAATTCCAAACCCCAACCTCATCTTCAAGCTTTACTTTATCTCTCAAATTCTTCTTCTTCTTCTTCTTCTTCTTCTTCTTCTCACACCCTAAAAACACAAAACACCATCACCATGGTTAGAACTAAGCGTGTTGGTAACAAGCCCGCTGTTACGGAAGCTAATCGCCTTCGGGTTCAATGCAGAGCTTATTTTGACATCTATTCGGAGGAAGAAGCCGCTCGTTTCAAACATTTTTCTCAAGCCGACCGCCAATTTGTGGATATGCACTTCTTAGACTTCCATTCGGTAAGAGCATTAAATTTCTCTACTCGAATTGATGCCTTTATTGAAGCTTTGGGTTGGCAAGAATTCGTTAATATGCGTTTCCCGCGTATTAATGAATATGTAGTGGAATTTTTGGTCACTTTAACCATGAACAAGAAGAAAACTTCAATTTCTTTTAGGAATAATGGTATCCCTTACACCATTGACTATGAAGCAATGGGCAATATGTTTGGTTTCCCTACTTCTGATTTTTATGATAAGCCTAAGGATTTTGATAATGATGCGGTTTGGCAAACTCTTTCGGACCAAGACTATTTTAATTCGAAAAACACTTCAAGCAAGTTGATTAAGGACAATTGTGTGTTCTTCTTTCATAAGTATTTGAGTTTCTCCTTGTTTGGTTGTGTTGAGAGTTCTAAGGTTCAGGTTCGGGATTTGTATGTTTTGGATAGTTTGCTTAAAGGCTTGAGGATTGATAGCATTGGTATTTTGTTCGATAATTTGTTCCGTGCTTCGAGGGCTACTACCATTCAGATCCCTCTTTGTACTTTTATCACCGCTATTGTGTTGGGAGCATGGGGTGAGTTGGTCGATTATGACATGTCCACCTACCGTGGGTATGTTCCGCTTTTGGACATCTCGGCTCTTGAGCGAGCTCATTTATTGCTTCCACAAGGACCTCCCGTCTTTATTTCATATGCTACCCGAATTGCCCATCTTCGTGGCACTATGGGTGGTGGCGCTTCAAGTTCTCAATTTGCAAGTACCGTAGGCGGCGGAGAGGCGGAAGGCGAGGAGGATGAACCACCGGCTCAAGCACAACCCCAAGCACCTCAAGCGGCGGATGATCCGGTAGATTTGCGGAGGATTTTGAACCAAATCAATTCCAACAATCGTCAAATGAATTTAAGAATTGATGATTTGGTTGAAAACAATATGGTGATGAATGACAACCTCAATCTTTTGAGGCGTGAACATCGATCAACTCGGCATCGGATGCTTTCCTTTTTCCGACGCCGCAATGTGGAGACGTCACCTACACCTCCCGATTCCCCACCTCAAGCTTAGGTTGTTTTCTTTAATTTTATTATATTGTTATAATTTGGTACAATTTTCATTTTCATATGTTTGGTACAATTTTCCATTTTTAATTTTATGTTGAATGTTTCATTTGCACCATTCCTATCTTTATTTCGTATGCTTAAATTTTTGTGCTTTTATTCTTGATATCTCGCTTTTGCACCAATGAGGACATTGTCCAATTTAAGTGTGGGAGGAGATGTACATCATTTTCATTTTTCTAGCACAAATAACAAATGCAACGAATCATTTATAACAAATGCAACGTATTTTGCAACATAAACTTGTTTAAAACGCTATTTTTATTAACTTCACATTTGCATATATTTTTAAAAATTAATCATAAGTTAATATGATTATTTTTAGGTTATCATTATCGTTAGAAATTATATTTCTATACGGGTAATATTTTTCAAAAATTTTCACGAATCTCCGATACGATTTTAAGTAAAAATTGTCTTGAGTGAATGTATTTTAAATAAAAAATTCTTTATTCAATCTCTATTTTTATATCATGAAATCATGATACAATAAATCTTATTTTAATTTTCAATTAGGTTTATAGGCATTAAATTGAACTAACAATTTTAGCTCGGTTTGATTTCGTCTTACATTAACACCAATTGAAGTTTTTAAGGAAACTTTAGCCATAATACATGTTGAATTTTAAAGTCAATATAGGATGAATGTGCTATCTTTCTTTTTCCCAAATTACAATTTTATAATTCATATTAATCAATCAATTAGTTGAATTCTTAACTTTTGGCCACGATTGAGACCAACCTTATCACAATCGATGTATGAAAGGAAAGAATAATTAAGTACCGTTTACTTTTGGCCACGGTTGCGACCACCCTTATCACAATCGAGGTATGAAAGGAACGTTCAATATATATATATATATATATATATATATATATAAATTAAGCGTGTTTAAGTTTAAAGTAACGATTGTGTCCACCCATGGCATGGTCGGTACCTCTTAAGCAAACACAAAGCAATAAAATATGTATAAAGTTACGATCAAGACCACCCTTATCTCGGGCGTAACTAAGCAAATAAATTAGTCCCAAGTACTTATTTAAAATAATATATCTCATATATTAGTTTAGGTTTGGGAAAGGAAATTTTGTGCTTTGAAATGCCTTGAGACGAAAGACTCAATAACATGCGTGCTTACATTGTCCCGAATGCTTCAATTCCAAATTGGAAATACAAGACGAGTGATATATCGTATATTGTACTAAGTTAGTTTGATATTTTGCGTATAAATTTGCCATGCGAAGTTAGTCTTTTCGGCTTAACTAATTTAAAAGGTAATACAGAGATATATGTTTTATTTTCATAAAGAGATTAGTTAGAGAATAAATTCAGTGAAATTTTGCTCGGGACTAGCAAAAGATTAAGTGTGGAGATTTGTTAAGCCCAAAATATACCTAAAATATCATCAATAATTACATCAATATTGCTACGAATTTATGATATTTATAACCATTTAGAAAGCTTCTACTCTCGAATATGTTTCTTTCATGCAAGGTACATAAATATTTGGTAAAGTCCAAATAGGAGTAAAAAGAGCTCAAAAATAGAAGAAAAACCCTACAAAAGTAGTCGAAGACGACGAAAATTAATAACGCCAAGTCGAGGACACGAACGAGAGCGAAGAAGTGAAAAATGCTCTGTGCCGCGACCGCGGCCCCCACTATTCACGGTCGCGACACGCGTCCCTCAGCCTCTCCTTCCCTTCGTCTGAAGTACAATTGATGCTCCCCCATTCTCGGTAGAGAATTTAATATTCTCGGTACGAGCAGGAGATTTTAGAGGCCTAGTTACACACTTTCGTTTTCGACGAAACGCGATCGTTCGGGTGGATAAAGACGTCCTTTCGTAGCGGACACGATCCTTCACAACGGACACGACACTTCAATCAAGACTCTTCAACATCTATAAATAAAGAGTTGATGGAGAGTTGAAATATAGTGTGTTATACGTGTAGAAGAAAGAGATTAGTGTAGAATTTATGAGGAAATTCCGAATCAAATGATTCAGAAGTTAGATTTCAATTCTGATCAAAAGCAATATGATGTACACACATTGTTTACAAAATAATAACAAATTCAGTAGCGTTTAGACATTGTTCCAGTTTAGTTTACATTTTGGTAGTGGACCGACCCAGTCTCTATTACGAAGATTCAACGAGAAGATTGAGTAGAGGATTCGCCCCTGAGCCTGACAAACTCTAACGAAACCCAAGGAAAGGATTGACAACCCGTTCACTTACATGCCGTCGAAGAATTCAATGCTCCATGTTCTCTGTAAACTTGTATCAATTTATATTTCATCTAATAAAGTCCGTTCTATTCGATAGATTTTTATGCAGCACTTATGGTAACCAATCCACTAAAGTGACTGCTGGTGTTTTCATTAAAACGTAGTTTAATTCAAAATCTTTACAAGGAAACTTTGTTGAACACTTAGGAAAATTATTATCTCGGTAGAGTTTTAATTTGGTTAAGGGCAATTATCCCGGATAAGGGTTTTGTCGCGTTCAAAGCCCTATTAATTAGAGGTTCCGTCATTTATTTCATCTTTATAATTCATACAAAGTTTAAAGTTGTTTTCTTTGCTTAATGCAAACAAATATACTTGTTTACTTTTCTAAAGTACTAAAACGTTCCTGTTTTGCAAATTTATTCTTAAATCAGATATTTTCTAACATCTTCATACTCTAATCTAACTCTTATTCTAGCAATTTCTAAACCAAAACCGATTAAACGATTTTCCAATATTATAAACCTTAAAAAGTAAATTTAACCGATTGTAAATAAGTTTTGTTAAAAAAATTCCCTGTGGGATCGATATCTTTTATTACTACAAGCGTATACCATGCACTTGCGGAAATCGCTCAACAATGGAACAAAGTGATTGAGAGAGAGATCCAGCCAGTCAAAAAGCCGCAGTTATGATTTAGGATGCTAGGAAATTAACATACTGAACTTCATATATTTACCTGTAACAGATCAACATTAGTAGACAGCAACGTGGAAAATCATCTACGGAAGACATGTTAGACTTTATACTTCAGGGATGCTTCAGGGTTAATTGATTTAATTAACACCTGCACAGCAGAAGACAATATTTCAGACTTTAAACCCTTGACCACATATACTACACAGAAGGAAATTGAAAAGTTTTAAAGGTTACATAGCTATTCGATAATGACCAAATAATATCAACAACAAGACTTATGATCTGTTTCTTAAGTTAGAAAGATTACAGGTCCAAGAAACTTATCTAACTACCTTTTGATAATAAGCTGGCCCATTCAGAAGTTTTGATAGTATGCAATCCTTGAAATCATCCACTCCATTTGCTTCCTTTGCCAAAGCTTGGAAATAAAATCCTAATTTAACATTGAGTCGTGTTGTTATTCATAAAACGTGTGAATAAAATGCAAGTGATTTATACTACAAAGCAATAACATAGAAAGAAAGAAAATAAGCAAACTTGGTAGTCAGGGCAAGAACATATACCACGAATCTGATGCCTTATAGTCTTAGGTTTATAGTAACAATTGACAACTATTGGCCTACCATTTGATTCGAAAAGGTACTCTGCCAAACATTTGGCTTGCAAAGAACAGCCACGTACCCTACATTCTATCAATTCACCATCAAAATTATCAATTGCAAAATTTAAAAGAAAGAAAGAAAGAGAACTAACAGCTTCTATGCGTAGGGTCAGAAGAGTATTCAAGTTCTTCCATTTCATAGTCATCGAGTAGCTATGTTCTTCTCTGCTTTCACACTCAATGATAAATTCTTCCACTCTTCATATTCTTCTTCTTCCTCCTCTTCATCTTCTTCGATTTCTTGTTCGCTAATCCAAAGTTGCTGCTGCTTATTTGAAAAAGATAAGTTGGGTTTGTCATCTCCGGCACTTTTGGGTAGAAATTGAAATTGGCTGCTTCTTTTTTTATGCTTCTGATATATATTTGCCAAAGTCATGAGAATGAATATCAGCTATGAAAGCAACAATGGCAGAAGCATGAAATTAAAAAAAAATGGAGATGCTTTAGTCGTAGTATACCAATTCTGTTTCGAGAACTGTGGTATACAGTTATGTCATTTTTAATATTGGGTATAATAATTATCTATTATTTATCTAATCAAAAGAACAGGGTTACCAACAAAACTCATATATCACAGTTATGGAAACAGAACTGGTACCCGTTCTGTTTCCATAGCTATGGTATAAACATAACTGTATACAAGTTATTTTGGTAGCCCTTAGGACTTCAAAACAAGGATATATAACTAAAATTTTGGACTTCAAAACAAGGTTATATAAATACCCCTTACAAAGAATGGAGAAAAGGAATATACTAAATAGGCAAAAAAATAAAACATAGAGAAGTAAGTCCAGATACAATTTCAGTTAATTTAACTAATGCAGTTAGGCTGGCATATTAGAAAGGCCTTACTATATTGTCTTTATCTAAGAGATAAAGGTAACATGGCTTTCATGTGCTTCGCTTAATAATTCAGGGTTCATTTTCTACGTTTGAATTTTCTCTTTTCCTTCCATTACCAATCAAAATCTCCATATAATAATTCCTCCTTTTCAAACACAGCCTTTTGCATTTGCATATAATAACTATGAAAAGTAAACTCTCACAATTTTTATGGAATGAAGGTTCCGTCTAAGATGCTTGGTTTAGTTGTGCTTCTAATCAGGTTTCCGTCCATGATTCATAAAACATTCTGTTTACTCGTGTTAAGCTTCTTAGGCCTACTGATACTCTTGCACTTGGCCATGCTTATTGCCTTGTTACATCTCAAGGTCAGATCAATTTCTCTTCATCCTTCTTCTCACTTCCTGCATATCTTCCCTCTCTCACTTTCTGATTTTCTCTATCTCTTCTTGACTGTAGAAGTTATCAAGGTTTTAAGAGACAAGAAACACGCGAAAATAAGAGAGAGAGAGAGAAAGCATAGACCAATTAGTTGACCTCTATCTTTGGAAAGATTGCTGATGAGTTCTTGGACACCATCCTTGCCTAACATATCGTTCAAGTAGATAGCAGCAGCGACTTACTTCCTTAGGTGTAACTTTGCCATCATAATCCCTGCCAACAATGAACATAAATTAATATAAGTTTGCAGATCTAGTTGCATGAAGAAAGGGGCTACAAGGGTGTATTAACCCCTGAACTTATAGTCAAATAAAACCTGATGACATAACATATAAAAATTTGCACATAATAGGCATGGCCGCTTTGCATCAGTGACCTTTCAATAACAAGATCTGCCAGAAGTTGACTAAAATAATCAAATTGTATATCAACATAAATTCAGTCATAGTTTATGTGCATTACTTATCAACCAAGCTCCAATCTTGTAAACCAGGAACCTAATAATTTCAACATTTAGTGCCACTGGAAATAGCTGTTCATGAATCATGACACCAAGAGCAATACACGGAAGCATACATATATGCACATGCTAAAAATTATCAATTTCAAACTGACTCAGCAAACAAAAAATGACAAGGTTATGCCTGAAAGAGAGAATTTTGTAGGTCACAACTTGATGCAAAAGGTTTCAAATTTCTTATTTAACTAAATTAAGGTTATATTGACATAATGAAATCGTCACCTGTTTGGCTCACACTAATGCAACAAGATAAAAACAAAAATGTCTAACATAGACCAAAACAATCTTGAAAACTCATCACAGTTTATTCTATTAAATTAAGAGAACAGTTAATGAGGATATCATGATTCCAAGAACAAGAATAAAAACAGTAATAACCTTGATTATCTCTTCCTGCATCTCAAGGTACCCCATTTTCCTCCTTTCAAAAATAAAATCTTCTGGTGGTAAAGATGTAACACCACCAGTATCTACAGACAGTACTTTTGGCTTTGCAATTTGAGGGTGAGTCTATATTTAATGTCACCATAGAGGTAACTGACACTGATTATATTCAACACGTTTGTACTTTGCCAAGTATTCAACAAGTTCAATGCAAGAAACTTTGAAAAGCAAAATGAGTTCAAAAGGAATCCATAGGAACAATTTCAAAGCTCATATTAGTATCAGCTTCAGTATTAAGTGCACTCCCATTACATGATCATCTAGGATGATAGCATACCTTATTACGAGAGGCACAAATTTTAACTCTCTTTGCCCTGTTAGCAAACTTCAATGTATTATGCGTTTCCTCCATACT
Organism: Euphorbia lathyris; assembly: GCF_963576675.1. Lineage (NCBI taxonomy): Eukaryota > Viridiplantae > Streptophyta > Magnoliopsida > Malpighiales > Euphorbiaceae > Euphorbia > Euphorbia lathyris. The sequence goes on along the minus strand of NC_088910.1, from coordinate 62,329,454 downwards.
ACTAGATGCAGAAATAACTGTAGATATAAGCCGTATAACAAACTAAGAGAAGGAATCCATATATTAATGTCACTGCAAGACATTTGCTCCATCCTCTAGTTAGAAACCAGACGAAAGCAAAAAAACAATAAGAAAATAGATACATGAGCAATTCCCACTGGATTTTATAGAAAACATAATCTATACGATAGTCTAGCATCAACACATTCTGCGCATTTCATGTGTTATACATAATTTGGTTATAAAATTCAGAGTATATGCATGGTCAACTAATGAAAGCAAGAAATTTGAAGAATTTTAAATTAATATTTTCTTTTAACTCCTTGAAGTTGTTAACTCTGCTTATTAGCTCAGCCTTAGGGAGGAAAGCCTGTAATCCTTGCTAAATCCAACTCCCAAAATGTGCTTTTGACACTATGCAAAAACATGAACACAAACCTCAATCCTTGTAAGGAGTCTCCCAGTATTCCACTTTATGCATAACACCATGTAAAAAGCCAAAAACGATTTAAGCACTCATTTTCAATTTTGAAAAACTAAGTCCAATCTGACTGCTGAAACCTAAAACACTATTCCACCTCTTCCATGTACTTACAAACTTAGGAAGAGAAAACAAGAAGAAAACCCTAAAATTAAAGCAGCTAAGACAAATAATGGGCACGAATTAAGAGGGGAAACCTCATTTTTCAACTAATAAACACCAAACAAACATTAAATCGAATCTAATCAAAATAAAAGTTCAAATGTATCCAGAATCAATAAGCAAAATAGCTCAAGAATAAGAAAGAAAAAGAAGAGACTTTTAAAGTTTTTACAAATTGGATATGTGATTCGGTTCTGGAGACTCCATGTGGATCTGTTTTTGCTTGGACTTAACATTCCGTGACTTCCTTCTCTTAACCTGCAATCAATAGAACAGATTCGCAGAAAACACAAACATACATGGAGAACGATTACAAAAATGGAAGAAAGAAAGAAACCTTAGCAGTGAGACCGAACTGAGGCAGGAGGTGAGCGACCAAGAGAGGAGAATGACGTTCATGGAGAGCGGCCAAGAGAGGAAATTGACGTTCATGGAGAGTGGCGAAGAGAGGAGAAAACATCAGTCATTGTGTTTGACGGAAGAAGAATAGCAGTCATCGGATTAGGGTAATGACCCTTAATTTGGGGGGAACAAAAAGAAAAGAGGGAGAGAACCAAAAGTTTGGGAAGGAAATGAAAATTGATGGGAGGAAATTTAGGGCATTGAAAACAAAAGAAATTAATAAGCGATTAACTTGTTATTATTATAATTAATAAGTATTTAATTTTTTTGTTAGAATTTATAAGGGGTTTTAATGTAGATATTAAAATAGAAAATAAAGGGGTTTTAATTTAGAATGAATTAATAAGGGTTTTTTTTTGGTAAAAGTAAATAAAAGAAAGTTTTTGCTTATTATTAAATAATAATAGAATTTGTGCTTATTAAAAGTATTTTTTATAAGTGAATTTTAAACCCTTATTAAATTTTCCTTACTAATACTCCTTTTTCTTGTAGTGTATACCGCAATTCCGCTGCGCTACAGTTGATTAACTGGCAATAATCCCTAACAGATACGACACATGACATTATCCTATTTTCTTACTGTCATTTTACTCTTGTTACGATGCATCTTATTTATTACTACCGTCACCTTTAATGTCATCACATGACATACTAATAATTAAAACCGTCAAGTTGACGTGTGGGAAATTGGCATATTGAATTTGCGATGACAGTTCGTATAATAATTTCTGCCGTTATAGCTTGTTTTAGATGGCATAGGTCTTAATCAATCATGTTAAAGGATTTATTTTCAGATGACAAATTCGTTTATTTTAATGTCTTTTTTATTGTTGTTTAGATGACATTTTTTAAAATTAAAATGTCACTTTTTGCCTTCTTCTTTGTATGAATTTCTGGTTTTTACCTGAATAATGAAACATACTCAAATATGAACATGAAATTCTGTATATCAATGGTTTTAATTTTATTAGAGACCAATACTCATAATCTGTTTACATTTGTACACATACATTTCTGAATTAAAACTAAAAAAAATAACCAATACATATCCAATTTCTGAAACAAATCGATCTTGATATATCTCCATATCTTGGAGTCATTATTAGGCCTATAATCCCAAAGTCTTGATATATGCAAATCCCAATGGAGGTCATTAATACACTAGCATCATTACACATAACCCTAAACGCACTAATTAAAGACCTTTCCCCTTTCACGACCTTTCACTTAGCCACCACTATTATATCACTATAAATAATAAGCATCACAATCGTTCAGTGTCCATACATTCAACCCAAAAAACTTACATTGTACAATGGATCACCTTGCGCTTGTTCAACAACAGATAATTGCTGAGATGGAGAAACTGTACATTGAGAGCCAAGGGTGGCTTCTGGCCATCGATGGTATGTCAATCCATATGTTGTTCTTCAACTCTTCCTGGTTTCTTCTGTCTACTTGTAATGATTCTTCTTATCTTGGATGATAACAGGTCCTCTGGATGATAACTTCTTCAAATGGTTGATCAGAATAAAAGGCCCACAATACACCCCATATGAAAGGGGTGTATTTGAAATCAGAATCAGCTACCCTTCAGATTTCCCAAACAGACCTCCAACAGTAATATTAACTTATCTCATTAAGATATATGAACCTACATGACATTGTATACACATACACTAATAAATGTCTTTTCTTATTCTCAGTTTCGCTTCCGGAATAAGATCTATCATCTTCACGTGGCTCCTCAGGGGATGATTCATCTTCCCTGTCTCCTTACTCACCCTCCCTTTCTCACTGCCACAGTATAAATATGCCACCATTTATCTATTTCATTTGATAAACACTTAATCATGTTTGTGATCTAATTATTCTATGCATTTTGTAACTACTATGGCACATATATGATCTACTACTACAACCCCACATTGAGGCGCCATTTCCTAGGCAAGAAGCAGTTGCTGAGCAATACCTCAGCAACATGGAAGAGTATGATGTGCTCGCCTGAAGATGGACTGAGGAGTATGCAATGTGGATATAAGGGGCTCCAAATTTCCTAAACTATCTTGACTAAGAGAAAGGAGATTTCAAATTTGAAGGAGAATCGAAAGGCAATGTGAGCTCCAAATGTGGTTCTCCTTCAAATTCCAAATTTCCTTTACTATCAGATAGTAAAGGAGCTTTGGAACTTCAATTATAACCGAAAGGCAACACTCATCCCCCCTTTGTAATATAACGTAGAGCTTGCTATTCAGTTTGTATGTATATGTATATTCAAGTTATATCAAAAGACATCTTATCATTTGTAAGGCATATCAGAACATGCAAGTAGCCTAAATTGACCCTTTTACAATGTTCCTCCCACTTGGATTGTACTCGTTGAACAATGAACTTGGTAATGAGGCTTATGATGCTATCACCACAAGGGACTCTCTTTGTGCTGAATGCATCATAAACCTATCACCATGCTGAATGCTTTTTTTGTACGTTAACAAGCCAAGTGAAAAGGAACATTATAAGAGTATTCCCATATCACAATGAACATTCATATAGTTAGACCATGCCTAATCAGCTACATGCCCAATGAACATTCATACACATACTCAATCAGTTTAGCTTCCTAAACAGAACATAAAATAAGCCAACATGCTTCATACACATACACATACACAATCAGTTCTAGCAGTATATCTCGTAGGTATAAGAGTATTCCCATGAGTTCTAGCTTCCTAAATAGTTCTATCTAACCAATCAGTTCATGCCAATCATTTCATAGCAATATAACTCATATACCAATCACTTCATGCATGGTTAAGGTATTCAAACCAATAAGTTAATAGCAATGCACATACATAACCCTTTATAATATACTTGCCACTTGAATTGTACTCATTGAAAAGTGAGCACGGTGATGAAGTTTGCGATGCTCTAACAACAAGTTCATAACTTATGCTGATAGCATCGAAAACCCATCACCATTCTGAATGGTTTCAATCAGATAACAAGCCAAGTGGAAGGTATACTGTAAACATATCTCAACAGCATAACTCATGTTCAAATAAAAATGAATCAGGTAAGTTCATAATTTTTTTAGCTTTAGACTATAACTAATCACCTACATGCCCAATGAACATTCATACACAAACTCAATCAACTCTAGCTTCCTAAACAGAACATAAAACAAGCCAACATGCTTCATACACACACACAATCAGTTCTAGCAGTATAACTCATAGGTATAAGATTATTGCCCATCACAATGAACATTCAAAGCTTAAGAGTATGCCTAATCAGTCACATGCTCAATGATTATTTATACACAAACTCAATGAATTCTAGCTTCTTAAACAGTTCTATCTAACCAATAAATTTATACCAATCATTTCATAGCAATATAACTCACATACCAATCATTTAAGGCATGGTTAAGGTATTCAACCAATCAATTGATAGTAATGCACATACATAACCCTTTACAATATACTTGCGACTTGGATTGTACTCGTTGAAAAGTGAGCATGGTGATGAAGTTTGTGATTCTCTAACCACAAGTGCATAACTTATGTTGATAGCATCGAAAACCCATCACCATTCTGGATGGTTTCAATCAGATAACAAGCCAAGTGAAAGATATACAGTAAACCTATTTCAGCATCACCCACAACATCATACATATACTCCATGAGTTCTAGTTTCCTAAACAGAACATCAAACATAAACATGCTTCATACACATACTCAATCAGTTCTAGCTTCCTAAACAGAACATCAAACATAAACAAGCCAAGTGAAAGATATATTGTAAACCTATCTCAGCAGCAACACCTACAACAACATCATACATAATATATACTCAATAAGTTAAAGAAATCTTCCCATATGCTAAACGCATGAACTGATTGAGAATCTCTTCAGTCAGCCTTCCCATGTAGCATTCTTATTATCCCTGCAAATATTATGTTCAAATAAAAAGGAATCACAACATCTTCAACATCAGGCACTGTATTGCCATAGGTTAAAAAAGATAAAGGCCCAAGCTTTTCAACAGTGAATCTAACAATGAATACAATAAAATAACCAAATCTAAGCGAGAGATCTAACCCTTTCAATGATAGATCCTTATTCCAGCTGCTGAAATTGACATACACAAAAGTAAATCGGATGAGGAAAAGATAGAGTAAGGAACAATGAAACTCTAATACATCCAGGAACGAAGAAAAGATGGCGTACCAGTATCGTGTTTCGAGCTCACTGATTGCATGTAGAAATCAACCATGAAGATAGATAGGGATGAGAGGGATGAAGATTGCGTAACCTAAAATGGGGTTTTGGATGAGAGAAAGGGTTTATATATGAGCTAAAATTTCAGTCAAACGATCGAGCGCCTAAATTTGGTATAGGGCCGCGTAAGTGAAATTTTATTTGCCGTTTTTTTTGTTTTCCTCATACAATGACAGTCATTTATTACAGGTGTCATCTGATGAGCAAGTGAAATTTAACAAAAACGCACATTTTCTTTGGATGACAGGATTCTGTCGTCGGAAGGCCACATGTGAATCGAGCGTTTTTTTAATTACGCCTTCAAATGACATAATTTTAAAATACTGTCATAAAAAAATTCAGACGACACGAAAATAAATATCTGTCATGTATCTTATGTCATGTGAAAGGGAAAATGACATAGTGTAACCCAGGGAGTATTTGAGGATATGGGCATCAAAAGAGAAGAATTGGTCGAAGGTATGCGACCTTTAACGGGAATCAGTGGCCACACGATCCCTTGGTGGGAAACATCTATTTGTAAGTGGAGATTGTGATTCAAGACCAATGTGGGGGGAGTAAAGTAGAATTCTTTATAGTAAAAATGTTGCATTCCTGTATGACGTGATTATAGGAAGACTACCCCTATCCGAATCGGCAGGAACATTGTCCATCAGGTATTTAGCCTAACGAATACCCACAAACAAGGGTATGATGGTAGCCCGGGGCAGCTAGTGACGGGCCTAATGGATCCATCAGACCCCATTGAGATAAAGCAAATCGTACCTAATTTACACACATCCTTGCTTTTCTATTTGCTTTATCTTTTTTGGAAAGATGCTAACTTAGGTGATTATTGGAAAATGTACCTAATTATATTAGATATAAAATTGGATAGAAATCATGCTTGTTCTTCTATAAACCTCACTTAAATAATTTTATGCAGGTCATTTTTAAAGTAGATAGATTGTTTGTAAGCTTCCCAAAGCTAAAATCATTAGCTAGAATTAGATCCAAATGATGATGCAAACATGTTGGAAGAAGGTTTTAGTTCATTGATGATGCAAACATGTTGGAGGAAGTTGATGAGGTAAAATCTTGTTTAGATTAATTTATTATATTTTTTTTTATGTAGTGGATAAACGGTAGTTATAATTTGTAACTGTTTTTTTTATTCTATAAGAACAATAAGAAGTGGTTACATCCTAATTATTATTTTCATGATTAAAAAGCTTATTTTTTTATTATTATAAATACCCATCGTCTGAGATGTAAAACAAATCTACTGAATATCAGATTTTAAGTTTACTTTTCACATACTTCTCCTTCTTCTCCCTTCTTTATATTCGGCATTGATGCTCTTCATCATTAACTTGGATTCTTACATAAATGAGGGAGTAGTCCTTCTACAAGCTGAAGACAATCTTAAAAGTTGGTGGTTATAAGTTGTTTCTCTCACATTAGATGATGCACGCATGATAATTTGTAAGGTTTTTTTTAATGAGAATTAATATCTTGTTTTATTATATATAGCTTAATAATTGAAAAGAAATTCGGATTAGGTGGTACAAAACACCGTTAGACATATGAATGCTAGGATTGGAAATATGAAAGGACGTTAAGGTAAGAGTTTTTTACATGTTTTATTGAGATGCTTCCCTATTCGTAATGCTTAAAGATGATGTAATGGAAGAAAATTTAGTTATGAATTTAATGCGTTATAACTGTTTTACTATTGATCCCGTTGCAAGTGAAAATATTTTCCAAAACATATGACATTGTAAATGAATTGGTCAAGAAAAGTGACCAATGCCAAGCAAAGAAGCCATGTGAATGAGACATATAGGGAATGAGACAAAATGTATATGTTATTGAGGCAAAATCAAGTCGCTCGTAAGTAAATGAGTTAAACCCAAACTTGATTTGATGATATCCATTTGAATTTACAATAGGTAAAAGTATGTTTTTTTTTTTTTTCTAAACCACATGTATTTTTTATTGAGATAATTTTGTTTGGGATTTAGTCACAGTACTCATCACTTTTTCATGCAGATGTATTTAGTGGGAATTGCATCTGATATCCGTTTTCACCAACTCAATATACAGTGCCAACTGAACTATAACCCGTCGTAGTAGGTAGATATAATCCATAGGTAAGTAAGGATATGTGTATTATAAGAGGAAATGGTTTTTGGTAATTTAGAAAAAAGAAAAGAAAAAGAATAACAGAATAGAGATGGGCCGAATGAATTTCGGCTAAGCTGAACTGGAAAAGCCCTTGAAAAATGACATTTTAGTGGGTGCACAGCCTTTACATGGATTGTAACGCCCAATTGTAGAAATAAAGAAGGGAAGCATTTCTTTCTTTCCCCCCAATTCATCAATTTCTCATCTTCATTTCCCAATCACAAGCCATGTCGTTACAGGCAGTTGGAGTTATCAACCCACCCCACTCGGCGCTTCCCTTCTTGTCGACCTCTCTCCGGCCTCCATTTTCACCATCCTTTCGAGTTTCCCGCTCACCTATGCCGCCACTTGTTCGATCACTCCCCACCGTCAGGAGCTGCTCTGCATTATCGTTTCTTGATGTTAAATCTGGCAAAGGGTACTTGATTAAAATTTTTCCTTTTCCTTCTTTTACCCCGATTAATTGAGTGTTTCCTCGTAAAATCCACGGACAATTATTGGAAATTTGACTTGTAGAATGAGTAGCTTCTTTGCTGTTGAACTCAAAGTGCGTGATTACGAGCTGGATCAATACGGAGTTGTCAACAATTCCGTTTATGCGGGTTATTGTCAACATGGTATCTTCTTTTTCTTTGCCAATTCATGTCAAATTTAGGTACAATTGTATAACTTGCTGCTTTGGTAGTTTCATCATCTTCCTTTTTATCATTGGCTATCACATTTTGGAACTATTAAATGTACGGGCTTAGCGTTATAGACTCCAAGTTGCCAATTAGTTTGCTCAATAGCTTCTTTGAGCCTTCAGAAGTGAAGTTGGTTAGATGCAAAATAGCTTGCTTGAATGTAATTTATATGTATGAAAAACACGAAAGATAAAATGGCTTAAAATTTGGATCGTGAACTCGAGGAAGTAGCTGGATTCATAATTCTATATTACTATTCGAAATCAACTTTCAGTAAGCTTATTACTCTTCAGACTATGCTATTAGTATTATCAGGTGTAAATCCACTGGTTAGCATATCTTACAGCCTTTTGGACTCATCAATGTTGACCATCATTAGCTAGCAATAGTATATCTGCACTGAAAATGTCCACATATATACATTTTATTTGTTTATTTATCTTACAGCCTTTTTTGTTGTTGCTCAGTTAATCTTTTCTGTGCTTTCTGGTTCTTGTTTTCTGATAAAAATATCCCAAAATAGTTTTTGATTGAACTTTCCAGAAAGGTATATATATGCTCCCACCTCTGGAAAAACTGCCCAGTTAAATCTATGTCTATGATGAGCATTCCACGTCCTCACTCTAGTTTATCTTAAATTTGAATTAATAACTGATCCTGCAATTTTTATTCATTCTGGAGAGATTTTTTTTGTTTGATGTATTTGATCTCAATGACAACTACTATGTTAATGGGTTAGAGGATGACTGTACATGTTTTCTAATGCTTACTCCTATACCTTACAAAGCAGATTAATCTGTTTATGATTAATCTAATTATACAGTTGTATCAAAGCTGGACATGAATTTACGAGCTGGTCATCTATAGTAGCAGTTTAGGTCACTTCTAAATTTTTGAATGCTGGCTCGGGAAGGCAGGGAGTTCATATTTAGTGTCTTGGGCTTTGTCATCATTATGTATATATTACAAGTTGAAGACAATTGATTATTGTTTCTACTGAATTGTGGAATCTAAATAGTAATGAATTTGATCATGCTAGCTGAGTATGTTGTGGTTACAGGTGGTTTGAGAAAAGTGAGGGTTTGACTTCTCTTTTTTCCCTGTAACCTCGAATAAGAAATGGAACTGCAGCTGAAATGGAAATATCTACCATGGCGTCGCTGATTGTAATGGATTTGAATAACCATATTTTCTCTTAACTGCCTATAAAGTAGCTTGCTTGGTCAAATTTTTATGATCATCTAATATATAGTTGCTAAGTCTTACTATCTTTGGCAGGTCGTCATGAACTTTTGGAAAGGATTGGAGTTAGTGCTGATGCTGTTGCTCGAACTGGCGATGCATTGGCACTATCAGAGTTGTCACTCAAATTCCTTGCTCCTCTAAGAGTATGCCTCTCTCCCTCATCTTTATTTTCTCGAACTACAAAACCATGTATTACGTTGTAGAAGTAATTTACTCAATTTTAGATGTTAACACGAAAGCCCTCTTGAATTCCCTCAAGTTTTCTTGTTCTTCTAGGAACTTATCTTTGAAGTTTAATGGTAATTTGTAATACATCACCAAATTCTCCTCTACACTTTTATAATTGGAAAATCGTAAGTGGTTTTATCGAATATGATCCTCTACTTTAAATAGATGAGAATTTTAGGTGTATAAGAATAATTATTCTTATTTGTAAAACTTCTAAATAGTTAAATTCTATAAATAATAGAACCCTCGAATTGTAAAACTTCCAAAATAATTCAAAAGCATTAAATAGAATCTTATAGAAAATAAGATCTCTAATATTTGGCAAAGAAAAGAGACCTAAACCCTACTGCAATATTAAAGATGAACATTGATTTTAAAATTATAGCTTTAAAATCTGTAGCAGATAGCAGGCTTCTTCTGCTGGGATTATCCAAATTTCATCATCGTTTTTCGTATGCATTGTAAAACTATGAACAAAACTGTCTTACACAGAAAAGACATTTGCTTGATTGTGAAGGGCATCAGTGCTTATTCATTGAATACAATGCACTGCAAATGATGAAAGCAAGAAATGATTAATTATTTAAAAGATACAATATATGTATGTTTTTTTATTATCCCTTTTGGAATTGGTTCTTTGTTTTGGTAGAGTGGAGATAGGTTTGTTCTAAAGGTAAAGGTCTCGGGCTCCTCAGCTGCTCGGTTATACTTTGAACACTTCATATTCAAGCTGCCAAACGAAAAGGTATGTTTCATCAGCCATGTCCTCATTTCTAGGTTTGTCATCTATATGCTTGCTTGCTTGCTAAGTTAGCTGAAATGGGCAATTTTTCAGCCTATTTTAGAAGCAAAAGCCACAGCAGTTTGGCTTGACAAAAATTACCGTCCTGTTCGCATTCCATCTGAATTGAGATCGAAATTGGTTCAGTTTCTCAGACATGAAGAATCTAACTAGCTCTACCATACAAGAAATTTGCTACTTGTCACTATTACATTCTTGTGAAAGAGGATGAATGCAATATGATTGTTAAAAAAATATTAAAAAAAACTAGAAAAAGTGTTGACTTCAACAGAATACTGATAGAACTCATCATATTTGTTGAGTTCTTTTATGTTTCTATAAAATGCAAAAGAAGGAAGTAACTCTTGGTGTGCATGTAGCCTCAACAAATTATGTTCCAGTTCTCCCTTGATATAATGCACTGAATAAGTCATTTTAGCTGCGACGGGTTTGCATTATTCCCTTTCATGATTTTCTTTATTTACGAGTTTTGGAAATGAGAGTTTATGATTTGCACATCTTAAATTCTGATATTCAGCAACGAGTGTATCATTATTTGTTAAATAAACCTAATAAATTTTCGAAGAATTAACGAGTTATTGGGAAGTAATTATGATTAAAAAAAGCAATAGAAACAAGGATTGATGGTAGAGATTGCATTATCCGCGAAAGCCGGCACTACCGACCCTAATAGGATTATTCGAACCTTGTGCAAGAGTAAAATGGTTTGGGGACGGGTATGGGATCCAAAAAATTAACCATGATGTACTCCTTCGGGTACCTGCTACTTGTTACCTGCAATATATCAGAATGAAGATTTTTTTTTTTTGGTTACTCAAAATGAAGATTACAATGGTATGAAAATAATATATTTACTTTTAATGTGTTTTAATTTCTTGATAATTTGAATAATGTTCAGTATTTGGATGTAGAATGTTTGTTAAATTTATGGATGGTTTATTACAGTTATGTTTTGTTAAATTTGCAATTTATTTGTTTTATGTGTTAATTTTTATCGGGGTAAGAATACCTGGGTAAGATTCAAAAGGTATACTCGTTAGGTAATGAGACGGAATAGATAATTCAAAAAATAAATAAATAAAGGTATGGAATAAGTATTATTCGCGGATTTGCTAGCCGTTGCAATCCCCAATTGATGGGATCATGGATTTGGCTGCTGATAAATGGCATTGCCGAACCTCCTGAATGGTAAATGATTAATAAGGAGTCCACTCTCTAGATACTTCTTTCTAGCTAGCATTGCAATTACTTGGATTTGTGAGCAAAAAACAATAATAGGCCATCAAATATAATGCTTTCTTTCCTTTTTCTGTATTATTACCCGTATAATCTGCTTGCTGTTGTAACTCAATAATCAATAATTATTGTACTCCAATTCTAGAATTGGAATCCGTATATTAATCCTTTCTCCCACCAATTCCAGATGAATTTCTATTTAGCAAATAATAGGAATTGTGTTGAAGGATATAATCAAGTCTTATTGGTTCTTGGCTTTGTGTTATATTATACTAGTTGGTTTTTTCTATTTCTAAAAATATACTAAAGGGTGTTTGAGTTTTATTAAAATCAACTACTTAATCTGTCCGTCCATTCATAATTTTATTTGTCAAAACTTTAGTATAAAAAACTTAAATTTTATACTAAATTGGATAATATAACTGTATTATTACTATTTCTTTTTATATTTCAACTAATATAATTGAAAAGTTTTATAATGTCTAATTAAATAACACATCCCTAAATCAATTAATGATAGAAGAGTAAACTTGTCATTTTGTATAAAAGTGAACATTTTATTAATCAAATTATAGATAAAGAGATTAAGTATTGATTTTAACAAAATTGTACTCTATTATGCATTAATGAAAATAAATGAACTGATTAGTAATGAACATATAATTAATATTGTACTCCCTCCATTCTATTATATAGGTCATTCTAGCAAATTAGTTTTTTCCCTAAATATAAGTCATTCTAGGATTCCAATGCTTATTGCCCAATAGTGATATGAGAGAGAATTATTTTTTGTATTGGTACATGTGTTTTTTAATATTCCAATGCTTATTGTCCAATAGTGACATGAGAGAGAATTTTTTTTAGTTAACCAATATATTTCTTAATTTGTGTGAAATACCCTACAATGACTTATATAATGGAATGGAGGGAGTAGCAAACTTTTGGAAAGCAGTTAAAATGGAATAATAAGAAAACTAAAACGATAATAATTACAAGTTGTGAAAATTAATAACAAGGAAAGTTATGTTTTGAAAGTAAATATTTATGCTTATGAGGGGTAAATTTCATCTATGGTGTACAACATTTACTCTATTTCACACTTTGATGTACAGTTTTCAATTTGTCTCATTAATATGTACGAACTTAGGGATGACCTCCCACTGTGGTGTATAGCCGGTAAAAATGACCAGTCAACGCGTCACCTCACCATTTTTTTACTTTAATTATACACACTCCATATACAATTACCAAAATACCCTTTATCAAAAATAAATAAATAAATAAAAATACACTCTCTCTCTCCTTGTTCATCTCTCTCTTTTCCATGGCTCATTTCTCTCTCTAACTTAAGAATCTGCCAAGAAATTCGGATAAGTGCTCTTAGCAATCCCAAAACTTTCTGTTCTTTTTTTCTTAACAATTAATTTAATGAACTTTATAGAAGCAGCAGCAGCTCAAACAGTTTAGTAATGGGAAATTTTTTTGTGGTAGAGTTGGAAGGCAGGTCTTACAGATGCAAGTTTTGCACTACCAATTTAGTCCTTCCTCTTGATCTTGTCTCCAGCTATCATTCCCCCAAATTTTTCATTCCTTTAATCAATTCATGCTATTCTAATTGAAATTATGCCGCAGGGGAAAGGCTTACTTCAATACCGTGTACATTTTTTCAGATAGTTGATTTGGCACCTAGGCTTAATTCTAAACAGTTTCAAGCATTGGGCACTTTTAGTTATGTTAGCGGTCTTTGTTATCCAAATTTGAACTAACGAAATCTGCCCAGAAATTCATCATTTGGGAATGCTTTAGGATGGGTCGGAAGAGCTTGAATCGCCTTACGCTTCGAACTTCTTATTCAGTTAGATCTGTCTAAATCATCATATTCAGCAAGCTTCATTCTTAATGTAAAAAGCCTTGATGGCACATATAATTACGAGAAATTGAAAGAGAGTTAGAGAGAAAAGTGGAAAGAGGGCAATGGAGAAAGAGAGTTAAAGAGAGAAGGCAATGGATCCCCCATTTGTTATGGCACATATAATTACCAGAAATTGAAAGGGAGTTAGAGAGAGAAGCGGAAAGAGGGCAATGAAGAAAGAGATCGAGAGACACCAATTGAAATGGAAAGAGGAAGAAAGGGTATATATGTAATTTTATGTTAAGTGGTCAAATATTGACTGTTTGACTGGTCAAATGGCTGATGTGGCATGTTGACTTTTGTGTTGACCGGTCATTTTCACCGGCCGTACACCACAGTGGAGGTCACCCATAAGGTAATAGATATTAATGAGACAAATTAAAAGTTATACACCAAAGTGTGAAATAGGACAAATTTGTACACCATAATTGAAATTTATCCTGCTTATGAGCTCACTCTGCCATTCTTTTATCTGAGAGAAGGTTCGTATGACACTTAAGATGATATGAATTACAAGTTAATCAGCTCTTTTAAATTATACTACTAATAATTAAATAAAATTGAGATGATAGACAGCTTTCACTTTTTCTCATTAAGAAATTAGAAATTGTTGAATTATTAAGGGCCCTCCCTGGTTGGACAGTCTTGATTAAAAAACTGATTAATCTGTTGTAATCATAATCATAATCATCCATCAATTCACTCTCACTTTGATTAGGACAAATAGATAAACTCTAAATCTGTTGAATCTCAAACTACAACCCTGGTCCTGCCAGCACCTGATAATTATCTCTCGTTATATTTGGAAACGAAACGCAAAGTGTTGCTTTTATGGACAGAAACGTGTAGCCTTGCTTGGTTATAAAAAAGATGAATAATGCATAGGTAGTAGTAAGTAATAAGAAATGGAAGAGACAGGGAAGAAGAAGAAGAAGAAGAAGGTAATGGTGGCGATAGATGAAAGCGAGTGCAGCCAATATGCTCTTGAATGGGCTCTTGATTATTTAAAAGATACCATCCTCAACTCTCATCTTCTCATCTTCACTGCTCAGCCCAATTCTAACTTTGGCTTTGTCTATGCTTCTTCTTTTGGTTCTGCTCGTAAGTTTTTCTAATTCCCCCCCCCCCCCCCCCCCTCCCTTTTTCCATCTCCATTCGCTTTTTAAGTCTTTTCCTCTGCCTGCCTGCAGCTCCCGAATTGATTGCATCTATGCAAGAAAATCAAAAGAAGATCGCATCATCTCTACTGGAGAAAGCTAAACAAATTTGCGCCGACCATGGGGTATTTTTTGCAGTTTAATTTTAATTTAATTAGACTAAGATTGATATTCTATGTATCTAATTGAAAAAGTTAGTGTTGGCACAGATTGTTGCACAGACATTGACAGAGATCGGAGATCCTAAAGAGAAAATAAGCGAGGCAGTAGAAAAGCTTGACGTTGAACTTCTTGTTCTAGGCAGTCACAGTCGGGGTGCTATACAGAGGTTAGGTATTTAATTAGTAATAATTTTATGTATGTTATTTAAGGTGCTTAATTAGTGATTAATTTTGTTGAGCAGGGCTTTCCTGGGAAGTGTCAGCAACTACTGTGTTCACAATGCAAAGTGCCCTGTTCTTGTTGTCAAAAAACCAATTTAATTAACAATTTCCTTTAATTATATAGAATAAAGATAATTCTGGTTGGTTGGTACCCAGAACTTTCAACTTATACCTGTCTGTCTGTATTCTTATGGTTGTGCGATTTGTAATTATGATATAACAGCGACGTCGTTTCATATCTTTTTTATTTTTTATTTTTGTAAAGACAAAAATCTATTGAATATAGTAAAAATAATTTGGATAAACACTGAAAATATAGGAATCGTTGTGGCCACTTTTCCACATAGTTGACTGACAGTTATGAACTAAAAAAGAAAAATCTCAACTACCAGTTCAGTTCAGGAGACGAGGCTAAAGTTAAAACATGTTACTTATAACGTTAATAAAATGAAACATACCCGGTGTCTGGGAAAGAAGAAGAAATCGTTTAGGTGTAAAATGGCAGAGTGGAAAGTGATGGTAGCCATCGATGAAAACGAGAATAGTTACTATGCACTGATGTGGGTACTTAATAATCTTAAAGAAACTTTAATGGAAGCACCTCTTTACATCTTCATGGCTCAGCCACCTGCCATAGACAACCTCACTTTTGCTGCTTCACTTGGCTCTGCTCGCATCTACTCCTCTGTTTCTTCCGGTAATACCCTTCATCTTCATCTTCATCTGTGACTCTTTCAATTCACTTCACTGATCACTTTAAACTGTAATATTGGCAGCTCCAGAATTGGCTAAATCTGTCAAACAGAATAACCAGAAGCTTGCGTTGGCTTATCTAGAGAAAGCCAAAGGAATTTGTGCCAGTCGAGGGGTATATGCTTGCCTATACTTCCCATCTTACTGACCACAGTTTGAATCATTTTTTTTTCATCTTTTTCAGGTGAATGCAGAGATAATTACAGAAATTGGTGATCCTAAAACGGCCATATGTGATGTCGTTCAAAAGCTAAATATCAGTATGCTTATTATAGGGGAGCGTGGCCTTGGAAAAATTAAGAGGTTTGTTTCCTCTTTGATTCTCCTTCCTTACAAAAACACAAAGATGATCTTGTCTTTTTTACTTGTATAAATTTGGGTATTTACGCAGGGCTATACAAGGAAGTGTGAGCAGTTATTGTGTTCAATATGCCAAGTGCCCTGTTCTTGTTGTCAAGAAAACGTAACAGTCATCACTAATCTGTAATCATGTTCTGAACTTAGATTTAGATTTAGGTTGTTTCATTATTTCGAGAGCATGTAAATTATGTGTTGAACTGGATTTTTCACAACTCTTTGTTGATTGCTAGGCTTTGAATGTTCTGTTCTGTTATAAAATTATTACTTCTAATAGCAGTTGCAGTTTGTACATTATTACAAGAAAACAGTGCTAAAATCAGAACATACTTTCTATTGTGTTACAAGCAATACTTACCATAGTAATTAAACAGTTTTTGAGAAACAAATATGAAATCATAATCTAATTAGAAAGAAGGAATCACTGGAAAATCCGATTGAGAGTGGCTGCCAATCTCACACCACCTTGAGCTAACCGTAAATGAACTATCGGTTTTCGAGACAGGAAGTAATCATCTGAAATTTGAACAGCTTGTTGTTAGCATTTTCTGACTTGTAAAACGAAAAAGGTTTGGTTGAATATATGGTTTAATTACCTTCTAACACTGATCCTTCACTAGCTCCTTTGTATGCCCAATCACATGCTGCTTTTATACCTTCAGATGCATATCTGTTCAAAGTAGACATCCAGTTTTATTTGAATCAATTAATAATAAAAGCAGCTCATTTAGAAATTCTTATTGAGAACAAAAAAAAACCCATACATGTCTGGGCAAGCTTTGTTGTTACCACGGCAGATCTCCCATCTTGGAACTAGATCTGACCATTCTCCCTGAAATTGTATTGTATTGTATTTATGAAAATTTTCAGAATATTCTGTGCTAAAAAATCAATCAATTAATGTCACAAGTACATATTGTGGTTAAACATAAGAAGGAACTAGGAAGAGTACGGTGATATTTTTTTGAATTGCATCAACCAAACCATCTGCAATGGAGTTGTAGAACCTCTCTTCATCTGTCTCAATTATACTATTATCCCAGACCTGTATGAAATCTGTATGGTTGAGCATATATAATAAAGGACCAAAAAAAAGTAAAGTTTGGTTGAATGGGAAATTGAACTGACATGGTGAAGAAGTTGCTTCCTTGTGTACCAATGGACATCAATTGTATTGCCTCCCTTGTCCGAAGTGAAACCCACATGAAGAGGCTACATATTGTGGAAGGAAGCTTAATATCATATCATAGTAAATTAAACTTACATAATTTGGATGTTAAAATATATATGTAATGTACCTGATGAATATCTCCCATAAAATGAGAAAGGAAAAGTAGTGCTTCTGTGAGATTATCTGAGTATTCATTTGGCTTGTTAGTTAATAAAGATAAAATCTGAGTAATGAAAAAGATGTATGATGTTATTACATTGGTATTGAGATGAAACAGTTTTGTAGGTAAGAAGTTGAGAAGTGTAATTGTTAATTGCACCAGCAACACACCTTCCTTTTTCCCCATCTTCATCCTTGCAATCCCCTCAAGTAACAAAAATGAAAATCCTTAGAATTAAGTAAATTAGAAGTTTATCTGAAAGAAAAAGAAAAAGAAAAAGAAAGAGAAATTACTGCTGTAAATATAGGAGCAAAGAGAATCAGGGGTATCGATATAGTGAAGAGGAGAAGACCAGCGATAACGGAACTTGACACGATCTGCCCATGAACAATAGCTGCTCAGATCATTCTCTGCAGACTCCGGCAACAGCTCCTTGACAGCGTCTGCTGCTGCTTGGCTTAACCTTGACTGCACCAACTCAATATAAGAAAACAGATACATGTATATGAATATTTGAAAAGAGAGAGAGAGAGAGACCTGAGCAATCTTGCAGACTATGAGATGGCCATCAATGCCCCATCCATCACTCACTACTACCAGAATGCATATAATAAACATGAAACACCAGCAGTCATACCCCTTCATTTTCATTTTCATTGGATATTCGATACGTTTTTCAATGGTAGCTATATAAACATGTACTGAGGTTGGTGTGAACTCCTTGAAAAGGCAACTTCTTTAATGTCTGCTTCTTTCCTAATCCCCTCTCTCTCTATATATAATATATGTTCACACTCCCTTCTGCTTTTCTATTTTTTCATAAGTGTATCCACCGCCGACAGCAGTGGCTATTCACTTTCGCAGATGGTTTGCACCTCTATGGGTGGAACTGCTGGCCACGAAAATTCTTTCCATCCCCAAACTATACAACACTAACTTAAAAACAAAAACTTAAAGCTTCTATTATAATAATAATAATAATAATAAATCCAAATTTGTTTATCCCTACTGTTTTCAAATAATATTAATTTTGCACCTACCTTATAGAATTTTTGAATAGATTGCTTTGCAGGTATTTCGCCCATTTGACCCATTATGGTAAATTAGATCTTTCAAACATCAATTATAAATAAAATCAATTATAAATAAAATGATTTTTTGTGTTAGTAAAATAGTTACAACCAATTTTTTCAAAATGTCAACATTAAGTCAGACTCATATAAGTTAATTACAAAAAAAAAAAAAAGCTTAAAATATTTACTATGTTATTAAAACGGTTACACACAGCATATCAAAATAAACAATTTTTTTATAGTTTATTCAATTTCTTAATTCGAAACTTGTCAAACACCCTTTTAGATGGATCATCTTTCAATTAAAACGATTTAAGATCCATAAACATTCAAGTCAATCTTAATTGATATAAATAAAAAAAATAGTTTATAAATAAACTTGTTTAGAATGTTTGATATCGCAGTTAAACCATTGCGATCAAAACTTGCAATTGGTACGGATAAAATTAACTTTTTTTAAAAACAAGATGAAATTTTACTATTTTATATGTAAATCTATAGTTCAAATAAATTAGTACTATTAAAAAACGATAATTTATTCCTAAAAAAACAAAGGATAAGAAAATATTATTAATGCAAAATAAAATGAAATGATGTATTTCAGTCGATTGGGGCAAAACGCGATGATGTATAAACTTCGTGGTTGAAAAGGAATTGGATGAAGATTGGCACATATGGAGAAGAATCCACCTCAGAATAAAATGGAGATTCTGTTTTATGAATTTAAGGTAAAATAATGATAATTTGTACATACTTGCAAATGCTAGATGCAACATTTGGATTTGCAATAATATTTTCACCATTTTAATTAAGGCCAAGTTATATGATAATCCGATCGGCTTCAATGAATCCAATTATTATTAATAGTTTGTCAAATCTATTTACAAAGACAAACCTAAACAATAACATCAAATCTAAAAGTTTGTTAATAACTTCTGAATATGTTTCGTTATAAACAACATATTTTTAAATATATCGTTTGACGTATCTATTTAGTCAAAATTTTGGTTAAGGGCATATTTATCTTTAAAAAAAGTAACATAATATCATTCATTTGGAATACCTTCAATTCACCTTTTAATATGTGTAGTGTGACCCCACTTAATAAATAAAATAGTGAGACTTCTTATAATATGTGTGGGTCCATATTACACATTGCAAAATATGGATGAGAGGTCATCCATTTGACATGAAAAAGCAGGTGCTTCTAATACACGTATATCAATGAAACACTTTTGTCCTTATAATGTAACCGTCGAAACCACGTGGCCCAATCAAAAGAGGTTTTAAATATCATGCACATTCTGACCCACATCACACACCATGATTAGCGAAATTAGAGGGGCACCTGTTGTAGTCGTTATTGATCTTCCTATTAAATGACCATCACGTGACCCTATACTCATATTTAATACACACAATTTAGATCTCTTATAAAGGTATATGATGCGTAATTTACATGTACATACATGTGAAGGTAAGTGCATCTTAATAATATATTTAGGGATGGCAACGAGTATTATACCCGCAGGTACCCGGCACTACCCGGTCCAAAATGTAAAAAATTGATCAAACTTATAAGCGATATAGATATTGATTGTACCATTTATAACATGAAATGTAAAAAAAGTTTGACTATCAATATTGGATGTATCTTTTCTATTTTGTCCTCGTAGTTTTAAGACGAAACCTATCTGACCAAATAAATTTGTTAATCGCTGTTAGATTTATTAGAATTTATTTAACAGTGATTAATAAATTCATATCATCAATCAATCCATCTATCTTAGCCTTAGATATACTTTTATATATTAGATCACATTTGTGCCAATGAGAGTTGAATCTCTTTCTTGTCCTTTATCTAAATTTTCTGTATTAAAAAAATTATATTTGTCTTGGAAGTTTTAGAGGGTGTTTATTTTAGTTGTTCGGATGAGCGTTTAACTTTTCACTCCAAACCGCAGAAAATATAGCGTTTGGTTAGGTTTATATAACCGAAGCGTTTAAACATTTTCTCTGGAAACTGCAGCGTTTTGGAGCGTTTCACGAAAAACTCATATTTGGAGCTTTTCATAAACAGTTGTTTGTAGTTAGTTGTTATTAACATAATGATTCTTCTTATTTCCACAAAATATGTTTATTCCTTAACATTATTTGTATTTCTACAGCATAATTATCGAAAAAACAAGGTTTTGTTGCATTCAATAAAATTTTATTTTACTCCAACATTTATAGCTAGGAGCAATTTTACGATTAACGTCTAAAATGTGCAATTATACCTCTAATTTTGGTAGGGTAAATTACATACGTGGTGTACAACCTTTACCCGTAATCACACTTTGGTGTACAATCAAAATTTTGTCACACTAAATTGTACAACCTTTTAGTGACCTCCCACTAAAGTGTAAAGTAAGTAATTTTGACCGGTCAACGCCTGGTCAATGCTCCATCTCATCACTTTTAACGGGTAAATTACATACGTAGTGTACAACCTTTACCCTAAATCACACTTTGGTGTACAACAAAAATTTTGTCACACTAAACCGTACGAACTTTAGGTGACCTCCCACTAAAGTGTACAGCCGGTTTTTATGACCGGTCAGAGTTGCCACATCATCATTTTTCATTATAGCATTAAAAAAAGTGGGACCCACTCTTTATAGAATTACTAAAATAACCTCATCCCTTATAAATTTACTAAATTACCATCATATTCTTCCTTCAACCCATATCTCTACCATTTCTCTCTCTCACTCCTCTCTCTCTCTACCATTTCATCTATGCTATTTACGTGCCTTAGGAATATTTCCCGGGAAGGACCAAAACAGAAAAATTGATAGACAAACATGAAAAAAAATCCAATAAAAAGAAAAAATAGCAGCAACCCACATAACGATGGGTACCCATAATTCGAGCTTGTTTTCATCTAACAATTCCTTTTCTGGTACATGAAGGCGGTCAAATCGCAGATCAGGTCGCCTTGAGGTCTCGAATTGAGGAATAGATGGCTCAGGAAGCTGTATCGACAACTCTTCCTTTCTCTTCGTAGGGAAAGACCTAGAATCCATGGCCCTATTTATCCAAAAGAGACAAACATAAAACAAACAAACACGATTAACATCAGTGAGAGGGGTCTTAATGACCTGCATAATTTGGACGACTTCAGCCATGGAAGGCCTGCTTGATGGAATATGAGATGTACAAACGAGGGCCAATTTGAGGACAGGCAACACTTCATCTTTAGGATAATCCCCCATGCTATTATCAACGCATTCCAACACATTTCCTTCCTCAAATACCCTTATATGATCATTTAGTATCACCACATTGTCCTTAATTAGAAAAAAAAATAGATGATTAAGCCTTGCATTGTCAAAGAAGATCCGATCCTGTGAAATTTCTGACTATTTCTGAATCCATCATTTGGAAAGCTTAATATTTCAGGTCTGTAAATGGTGTTTTACAAATTGGGAATTTGCTGTCTCTATGACTGCAAATGGTAGAGAAAGGAGTGAGAGAGAGAAATGGTAGAAAGATGGATTGAAGGAAAAAGATGATGGTAATTTAGTAAATTTATAAAGGACGAGGCTATTTTAGTAATTCTATAAAGAGTGGGTCCCACTTTTTTAATGTTATAATGAAAAATGATGATGTGGCAACGCTGACCAGCGTTGACCGGTCATAAAAACCCGGTTGTACACTTTAGTGGGAGGTCACCTGAAGATCGTACGGTTTAGTGTGACAAAATTTTGGTTGTACACCAAAGTGTGATTTAGGGTAAAGATTGTACACCACGTATGTAATTTACCCCACTTTTAACCTCCTAACAAATAAAATTGGATCCTACCTAATACTAAATGACTAATTTACCCTTAATTATATTTTTTTTTATTTTTTACTTTTTTTAATATTTTTTTTTCTCTCTCTCCCTTCCGCCGAAGCCTCTTCCACTTCTCCTCCTTCTTCTTCTTCTCTACTATATTGAATCCAGAAAACCATAAACTATAAAAACCAAAAACAGAAACATAAAATAGATTATAATATTTGGATTAAACTTGAAATTAAGATTGAAAATCAAGGGTTGGAATTCATTTATCGTTCCGCCATTTTCTCTCTCCCTTTTGCCGTTCATTTTCTCCGTCTTTGGTTCCGCCATTTGTCTGGTCGGTATTCATCATGGCTCCACCTCCGTCTTCATCGTCGCGACTCGTCCGCCGTTGTTCATCTGCTGTAGCTGATAGGGGTATTTTACCCCTATCTTTTAGCGTGATTTACGGATTGATTTTGGATAAAATAAATAAGTTTAATTACAAAAATAAAGTGTTTTGATAAAATAAAGAAATAAAAATAAATCTCGTACTTTCAGTTAATTTTCCTCGTTTTTGATTAGTTTAGGAAATAAAAACGTCAAGCTAACTCGGCTCTCAAGATTTGTATTTCAGGTACGAGAAAGGAGCAAAAATCCACTCCATACGCGGGGTGTATAATCCTCTACGCGGGGCGTGAAACATAGTGTCGGTAATGATTGCCTTATCCGCAGAAGCCATGTGGAGTGGAACTGACTCAGCATACGCGGGGCGTATGCCACTGTACGCGGGGCGTATGACACATGTCGGCAATAATTGGCCTAATCCTGAAAGTCAAACTGCATTGTCTCCCAGAGTCAACTCTCCATACACGGGGCGTATCACCATATACGCGGGGCGTAAAAGACAGTTCTTCAACGTAAAAAGATCAGAGACTCTTTTACGCGGGGCGTACTTCAGCTATGCACGGCGTAAAAGCACCAATTCAAGCAATAAAACTTTAGAGACTCAAACACGCGGGGCGTACAATCCTTTACGCAGGGCGTGCTTGAGACAACAAGACAACGAATTGGTCCACATGCAGGAGATTTCTGACGGAATGGGAATTTATGCGGGGCGTATCATGGGATTTCTGCACCAAATAATATTGCTCCATACTTGTGCTTTGTGAAATTACAAACTTGCCCTTGTTTGATGTCTATAAATAGGAAGCTCTTGAACTTCATTTGATACCAAGAAATAATTACACACTAGAGAGCAAACTATACTTGTTTTGCTACTTGTTGTAGTATAGATTCAGTTTTTGTAGCTAAACTCTCCACCTCGAGAGCTTGTTCGGTTGTTCCAGCATTCCATCGAAGTTCCGCTCCACCATTCATCACCAAGCTCGAGAGTTCCACCTCCACGACCTAAGAGACGGCTTTGAGTCCGGTTAGCTAGTTTCAAGGGCGGATTCTCCCCTTTTACGTGCTAATTAGCTTGTACTCTTCCTATGTACTAGGCTTGGTTGTATCCCATTTATATACATTTCATATTTATAATTTCATGATTTATAATCTCTATTTCCCTTTACGTGTTAGTATTTGCTACTTGTTTTGATATTGATAATTGACTATTGTGTAGGAGAACGCGATTTCCGACGCCATTCGGGTTATCTTTAGGGAGTTATATAGGTGTTGCCCTACCGGAAGTGACAAACCGGAAACCGTAGGAATTGACAAGCCACGGAAATTATGGGCCCTAGTTTCTAATTCCCCCGCATTAGACACGCCTTGACTATGAATTACGTAGTCTAAGTGCTTCACGGGTCGGTCCTACTATACTTAGTCGTCTTTGCAAGAGTAAATTATTATCCGTATACATTTAGAGTCATTATTTATCGCGGTTATAACTTATCAATATTCATCCCACTTCATAGGATTTTAGCTACACAAATCTGAGTCGCCAATAGTTAGGATAATGGTGTAGTTGTATCTTGCTTCACCCCAAAGAAATCGCCGCTTAAATAACATACGAAACCGAGTCGTCTAATACTTGTAATTATAAATCCCGTGGATTCGATACCCGGTCTTAACCGGATTATTACTTGATACGACGGGGTACACTTGCCCCTAAGTAGCCATAGCATCTAGTAGAGTTAAGAACATTTAAAAGATCACATCCATATTCATAGCACATTCACCGCAATACACATTTAATCGCCATTAGAAAACTCTACCTAGGCGCGTACGCTATCAAGTTTTTGGCTCCGTTGCCGGGGATTTATAATCTCCTACAATATTAGACAAAAACATTTCATTGTTAGTTTAAGCATTCTTTTTGTATAAATTGTTTATATATACTTTGACTAACATTATTCTTTCTTGTTGATAACCTTTTATACTTCTTTTTACTTTATGCACACCCGATCGAAAAGTGATTCTCTTATTCCTATTGATCTCGAAATTGAACGTACTCTTTGTAGGATTCGAAAAGAGAGAATGGCAAATCTCAACGATGAAGCTAACCAGCCCGAGATCAACCAAAGGGCGCCGGAACAACCCGTGAATAACGACCGTAATGGTGAAGGCAACGACACGCGTTCGATGTTGGAGATTCTTGCTCCACATCGTCCTCAAATCCACCACGGAATCGTTGCCCCCACCATTCCGGCCGACACATTTGAAATAAAGACTAGCATGATCCAATTAATTCAACAATTTAGTCAATTCGGAGGGGAACCCCATGAAAACCCTAACGAACACCTTGATAAATTTCTTATGTGTGCCGAAACGTCACGGCAAAATAATGTTCCAGTTGAGGCCGTCCAACTAAAACTATTTCCTTTTTCTTTGACAGGACAGGCGTTGGAATGGTTGCACTCGTTAGAGGCGGGATCGATCACATCGTGGAAGGAACTCGAGAAGGAGTTCCTATCTTACTACTTCCCGCCCTCTAAAACGGTTAAATTGAGAAAAGATATCACTTCCTTTCGGCAACTTGGATACGAGGCCCTCCACTCAGCTTGGGCTAGGTTCCGAAAGCTGCTCTGAAGCTGTCCCCATCACGATATCCCTAAGCATGATTTAGTAAGTACTTTTTATCATGGTTTAACACCTACTAATCGTGCAATCGTTGATTCCACCGTAGGTCGGGATTTGTTTCGCAAATCGGCAAGCGAGGCGTATGAGCTCATTCACGAATTAGCTAGGAAAAGTGTCCAATGGCAAGAAGATCGGCTTGTCGGACCTTCACAGCATCAAACCTTTGCCGTAGAAGACGAGGCTCCCACAATCTTCATGATCGAAATGAACAAGAAACTTGACTCGTTGATCGCCCAATTAAGCCTCAATAAAAGTGTACAGGTCCTGATGAGCACTCACTGTGGTGGAGACCACGATGCGTTTAATTGCCAAACCGGTAGCCCCTTCGCCGGCGATGCCGAAAACGTAAGTTATATAGGAGGTAACCAAAGGTATAATTCCCATCCGAACTCCTATTCTCACCACAATAATAATAATAATAATAACGGTGGATGGAGGCCTCGGTACCAACACCCAAACTTATCATATGGCAATAATAATAACGTGTTGAGGCCCCCATCCGGCTTTGAGCAAGAATTTTGGGAAAACGGGCTCGGGCAATCACAAGCCGCGCCCGGTAATCGAAACGCTCCACCTTCCAACAATGTACACGACCAATCGGTCAGGTCCTTGTTGAAGGACATATTAACCCGTCTTTCCGATAGCGAAGTGTTTTGTAGGGATCTTAGCCGCCAGGTGGCCCACCTAAACCGTCAACAACAAGAAAGGCCACTAGGAACCCTCCCGGCAAACACTGAACAAAATCTGCGGGGTAAGAATAGGGAATCCGGACAAGTGATAACGCTCCTCAACAATAGGAGTTCGGACCCGTCAAGCTCCAACGCGGACGTCTTGCAATAAGCCGCCATATAAGAAAGTCGAGCTACTTCGACTCAAAACGTAGCATCGGTTTGAATTCCTCGAACCACTTGTCTATATGTATTATAAACGTTATCTGCTTTCTTTATTTCGCATTATTGTCTTCATTTTTACTTTATTTTATTTTCTCCCTTTTTCTTTTATTTTCATAAAATCAAAAGAAAAACAAATCCCACATTAATCCAAAACTCTTAAAATACGTGGGGCGTACAACCCCTTGCGCTCCGCGTAGTTGTGTGTCTGCCCCTTTTTACTTAATAAAGGACACACTACGCGCGGCGTACCTGAATTTGCGCCCCGCGTACGTTTTTCCTAAAAAACGCTCTTGTTTAATAAATGCCACGTAGAGAACACGCGGGGCGTACCCTAGGGTACGCCGCGCGTATCCTCGGGGAGTTGTGAATCACAACTCCCCATGGCAACTCCCTCTCTCTCCAACTTCCCATCACTCCTCTTCCCTATACAACTTTCTCATTTCCACACTCCACCTCCTCTTCCAGCCAATCAATTCCCATCCTTTCAAATTCAAATTTCCAACTTCCCTCCATAATAAATTTTCATTAACTACCCCCTTAATTATAAATTAATAAAAATTAAAAAGAGTCATAAATAAAACATAAAAATCATAAAATCAATTAAAGATCATTAAACACTCATAAATCCAAAATTCAAAAAATCAGAAAATTACCAAAAACCAAAAAAAAAAATCCGTCATCATACGCGGGGCGTAACCCCATTTACGCCCCGCGTCTCCGCCCTTTTTGTCATAAAAAAGGAGCAGGAGGTCCGATACGCGTGGCGTAACCCTAATTACGCCGCGCGTATCTCACCGTTCTTGCGCAAAATAACATCAGGGGGAGGGATACGCATGGCGTAGCCCCTTTACGCCCCGCGTACCCCTCTGGGAATCCGAGCTTTGCTTGGATTCCCCACTTCTCCCCTATATATATCTTCCCTTTTTCCCCTTTCCTTCCTCACAACTACCCCAACTCTTCACAACACTCATCTCCCACTCCCTCTTCATTCCTTTTCCCTTCTTCCTCATACAATCATGACCCGAAGCAAACGAGCAGCCGTTAACACTCCCCTCGACCAACAAATGCAAGCTCGTCGAGCTCGCACCACTCGCTCCTCCCACTCCACCCAAAATCAGCAACCTCCACCTCCCGAACGGGAGGAAACTCCACCACTCACCCGCCAATACCGGGCCCCTTTTCATCTCCTCACCGAGGAGGAGGCCCAAAGGTATGAAGATCTTTGTGCCGCCACTATCATGGAGCTTCCCTATATCCAACGAAGCGTGCTTGATCAATATGATTTAGGCATTCCCTTCGAAGCTCGCCTCCGTGCCCTCGGTTAGTACGACATCTACTCTACGCATCGACGGGTGTACCCATCACTAGTGGTGAAATTCTACACCACTCTCACCTCCAACAACGTCCCCGGAGCCGCCCTCTTCAACTTTCGCCTCCACAACCGCCCATTTTCCATTGACACTCAATGGCTCCAACACCATTTCACTTTCCAAACGGAGGGAGGCAGATCCAGTTGGCCCGACGGCGTTGTGGCTTATGAGTTTTGGGCCTCCATTACGGGGTCCGATGACTATCACGTCTCCAACCTCCGCCCATCTCTCATCCGTGACCATATCCTCCAACTTCTCCACCGCTTCATTTCATTTTACTTTTCGGGGAAGTCCGAGGCATCTAAGGTCAACAAACACGAACGGTTGGCCCTCTACTGTTTTGTCAATGGGCTCATCTATGACCTTGCCTATCACGTGGCTGTTCACCTCCATGCCACACCCGTCCGGAAGCGGGCCAAGCTCGGTTTTGGCCACCTCATCACCATCTTCGCCCTCACCACTCTCGGTGAAGCTGCCCTTGATCGCCTTCCGAGCCTTTTGCCTCGACCCGTGGATAAGAATGCCTTTAAGTCTCTTAACCGTTCGACCTCCGGCCCGGGCGAGACCTCGGGGGCAGCCAACTCCAATGCGGAAGGTGACTCGGACTCGAGCTTAGGTCTCAATTTTAGTCCTCCACCCCTTCACGACTTCAATGCCCTTTACGCTCGGTTGGATATCTTGGAGGATAACCAACATCGTGATCGGGCCCATTTTGACACCCGCTTCGACACCATTGAGGCACAACAACGTGAGGACCGGGCTCATATCGACTCTCGTTTCGATGCCCTCACCGCTTCCTTCGCTTCCTACTTCAACCTCCATGGCAATCCACCTCCACCTCAACCATAGTTCCATTTCTTTTTGTTTTCCATTTTCTTTTGATGTTTTGATGTTTTAATGTTTTGATGTACTCTCTTTTTATTTTCTAATATATTAGTTATTTCCATTTATGTTTCGTGCTATTTTTGCGTTTATTTTTGCTGTTTATAATAAATCTACGCAGGGCGTACCCCATGGAATGCCCCGCGTACCCCTCATTTTCATGCGTAAAAAAGTTCAGAAACTCAAACACGCGGGGCGTTCCCTATTACGCCCCGCGTATTTGAGTCTCTAACTCTAAAACCAATAAAAACACCACCTTACGCAGGGCGCCCTCCCTATTACGCCCTGCGTCTTTGAGTCTCTGACTCAAAACGCATTAAAAATGCCGCCCTACACGGGGCGCCCCCCTGGGCACGCCTCGCGTAGGGCCCCTGATCACTAAGGGTCTTCTTCTTTCCCTTCCTTAGCTTTATTTTTGTTTTTGTTTTAGTTTCTTTTTGCGACGCCCTTGGAATAGGCGTCATTTTAAATAACGTGGAGGGATGTGCAACCCCGTACTTAACGTTTGTTTTGCACTACCAAAAACAAAAATAAAAATTTACTAACAACAAAATAATTAAACTAATTTATTGACTCTTTTAAATTTTCCCGACACGTTATCCCTCCTTCGGAAATTAATTAAAGTTCCGTTATTTGTCATCAAAAATAAAAACGTCGGAACATAAAGGACTGATTCGATTAAGAAATTTTAGTCTTGATCTTAAAGTTAGGGAATTTGTGCAAAGCTTAGGTTAGTACTAAACTAAGGCATTGAGTCTTAACCCTAATGTTATCTCCATAATGAACTTTAAAAAGGCAATAAAAACGGGATAGTTGAGAATTTAGCGAAAACTTGATAGTACACAATTTAAACCCGAATCTTTGTGAGGTATTTTTGAGCCTAAAAGAGTTCGTACGAGAACTCTAATTCTTTCACAATTTTTCGAGAGCTTTGACTTCACTCGACTCATAGAATTTGCATCCAATACCGGGTTAAGTAAACTTATTGTGGTAAAAAGGCAATAGATGATAAACCGAACCCACTTAGGCTAATTTTTCTTAAATTATTTTTCTCGTTTTCACTGAACATTAGGAAACCCCCTCGAGCCTATTAACCAACTTTTTTTTGTTAATACCCTCTTAACATTTAACCATTTTTCCTCTTGTTCAATTACCGACATAATCAAAGTGCACTCGAATTACCCGAAATAAGTCACGGCCTTAGCAAATGAGCACCATAAGTTTTCAAAATATTGTTTTTGTGCCTCTGTCAAAACAAAGGATACGATAAAAATAAAAAGGCATTCTCAAGCTCCAC
This sequence comes from Euphorbia lathyris, assembly GCF_963576675.1. Lineage (NCBI taxonomy): Eukaryota > Viridiplantae > Streptophyta > Magnoliopsida > Malpighiales > Euphorbiaceae > Euphorbia > Euphorbia lathyris. The sequence goes on along the minus strand of NC_088910.1, from coordinate 62,299,472 downwards.
CCGAGCAATTTTGAAGTACGTCTTGTAAAATTCGCCATGGCCGAAATAAGCAATGATACGGTGCAATCACAAAGCGGTATTTTTGAACTCGAGTTTCTTTAAACTAACCACTAAAGTAGCCACCCACATTACAACCCCCCCTCCGGGTTCATTTTTAATATTGCCTAACCGTATTTTAGGAGGAAAAACCCGGATAAAAATGCAAATTCGACATGATCTGGAGTAAGTGCAAAGAAGAGTGCTAAAACACCGACCCACCTAAAATTGAGCGTAAGAGCGAAATCCCTTGGTGAGGTACTATCGGGTTCTCAAAAGATAATCAACCCCCGTTAATATTGCCTATTAAATCTTGATCATGGAGTTTCAAACAAGTTTTTGTACTCAATTGTTTGCGTAGGTACTTACCGAAACCTTTGCACAAAACCATAACTTTGAAATCACGCACTTGGCAAAACCAACCTTCGGTTTGTTTCTTAATTTTCTCAATCCCTTGTCTTTCGATTTCTTTTACTTGAGGACAAGTAAAACTTTAAAGTCCGAGGAGGTTTGATAGGGGTATTTTACCCCTATCTTTTAGCGTGATTTACGGGTTGATTTTGGATAACATAAATAAGTTTAATTACAAAAATAAAGTGTTTTGATAAAATAAAGAAATAAAAATAAATCTCGTACTTTCAGTTAATTTCCTCGTTTTTGATTAGTTTAGGAAATAAAAACGTCAAGCTAACTCGGCTCTCAAGATTTGTATTTCAGGTACGAGAAAGGAGCAAAAATCCACTCCATACGCGGGGCGTGAAACATGGTGTCGATAATGATTGCCTTATCCGCAGAAGCCATGTGGAGTGGAACTGACTCAGCATACGCGGGGCGTATGCCACTGTACGCGGGGCGTATGACACATGTCGGCAATAATTGGCCTAATCCTGAAAGTCAGACTGCATTGTCTCCCAGAGTCAACTCTCCATACGCGGGGCGTATCACCATATACGCGGGGCGTAAAAGACAGTTCTTCAACGTAAAAAGATAAGAGACTCTTTTACGCGGGGCGTACTTCAGCTACGCACGGCGTAAAAGCACCAATTCAAGCAATAAAACTTCAGAGACTCAAACACGCGGGGCGTACAATCCTTTACACAGGGCGTGCTTGAGACAACAAGACAACAAATTGGTCCACATGCAGGAGATTTCTGATGGAATGGGCATTTACGCGGGGCGTAGACCAATTTACGCGGGGCGTATCATGGGATTTCTGCACCAAATAATGTTGCTCCATACTTGTGCTTTGTGAAATTACAAACTTGCCCTTGCTTGATGTCTATAAATAGGAAGCTCTTGAACTTCATTTGATACCAAGAAATAATTACACACTAGAGAGCAAACTATACTTGTTTTGTTACTTGTTGTAGTATAGATTCAGTTTTTGTAGCTAAACTCTCCACCTCGAGAGCTTGTTCGGTTGTTCCGGCATTCCATCGAAGTTCCGCTCCACCATTCGTCACCAAGCTCAAGAGTTCCACCTCCACAACCTAGGAGACAGCTTTGAGTCCGGTTAGCTAGTTTCAAGGGCGGATTCTCCCCTTTTACGTGCTAATTAGCTTGTACTCTTCCTATGTACTAGGCTTGGTTGTATCCCATTTATATACATTTCATATTTATAATTTCATGATTTATAATCTCTATTTCCCTTTACGTGTTAGTATTTTCTACTTGTATTGATATTGATAATTGACTATTGTGTAGGAGAACGCGATTTCTGACGCCATTCGGGTTATCTTTAGGGAGTTATATAGGTGTTGCCCTACCAGGAGTGACAAACCGGAAACCGTAGGAATTGACAAGCCACGGAACTTACGGGCCCTAGTTTCTAATTCCCCCGCATTAGACACGCCTTGACTAGGAATTACGTAGTCTAAGTGCTTCACGGGACGGTCCTACTATACTTAGTCGTCTTTGCAAGAGTAAATTATTATCCGTATACATTTAGAGTCATTATTTATCGCGGTTATAACTTATCAATATTCATCCCACTTCATAGGGTTTTAGCTACACAAATCTGAGTCGCCAATAGTTAGGATAATGTGTAGTTGTATCTTGCTTCACCCCAAAGAAATCGCTGCTTAAATAACATACGAAACCGAGTCATCTAATACTTGTAATTATAAATCCCGTGGATTCGATACCCGGTCTTAACCGGATTATTACTTGATACGACGGGGTACACTTGCCCCTAAGTAGCCGTAGCATCTAGTAGAGTTAAGAACATTTAAAAGATCACATCCATATTCATAGCACATTCACCGCAATACACATTTAATCGCCATTAGAAAACTCTACCTAGGCGCGCACGCTATCAGTAGCTGCTCCAACCTGGGTTAGATCTGTCTTGTAGGCATGGAGGTAAGAGAGAGCAAGAGGTGAGAGAGAGCAAACGTTGTAGGCATGGAGGTGAGAGAGAGCAAACATTTTCGGTGTTGTAGGCATGGAGTGAGAGAGAGCAAACGTTGTAGGCATGGAGGTGAGAGAGAGCAAACGTTTTCAACGGAGGTGAGAGAGAGAAAAGAATTAATATAAAAAAATAAAAAATAAAAGAAAATATAATTAAGGGTAAATTAGTCATTTAGCATTAGGTGAGATCCACTTTTATTTGTTAGGAGGTTAAAAGTGATGAGGTGGTGCGTTGACCAGGTGTTGACCGTCATAATTACATGTTGTACACTTTAGTGGGAGGTCACTAAAAGGTTGTACAGTTTAGTGTGACAAAATTTTGGTTGTACACCAAAGTGTGATTATGGGTAAAGGTTGTACACCACGTATGTAATTTACCTAATTTTGGTAGCCAAAATCAATTTTACCCATAATATTGACAAGTTGGGTCAATTTGAGAAATAATTTATCAAACTGTCTTCTTGGTCATGAATATTGTCATTTACACTTCACATGTGCATCATTTTATCATAGTTAGTAACAGATCACAAACATATGATTAGACATGATTTTTTTAAGAAAATAAAAAAATATATTGTCTTTTGTACGAGTTGGACAAAAAAAAATTCCAATATTTTATCGAATTTATAAATATTAATTTTCAATTTTATTATTAAATCACAAAAAAATATGAAATCTCTTTTTTAGAACCACTGGTATGTGCAATTGGTGTATAATAAGAAATAAAATATCTATGTTTTCTAATAATATCTGAAATAGACCCAACTTGTCAATGTTATGGGTAAAATTGGTCTTAGTTGCCAACGTTATGAGTAAAATTGTACCATTTTAGACATTAAGATGTGAAATTATTCCTAGTTGTAAACGTTATAGGCATTTTTTCACATTGTTCCTTTTATAATTTCATCGTTGATTAATTTAAAACATGTCCATTTTAGACATTTTAAATCCGAACAGCAACAGTTTAATATAATTTTACCAAACACTAGTAATTAAATAGCTAATAACAAACAACTAACAGCAACAGCTAACATCTTATTGCAACTGCAAACGGCTGACAGCAACTGCAACAGCTATTAGCTAACAGTTGAACCAAACAGGCCCTTAGAGTGAGTTGTTATTGAGTTTACAGATTGCATAATTTTAGTTTTGGAAGTTAGGCCATCTTCAACCATCTACTCTATTTATAACCCTAAAAAGAATATTTCTATTAACAGATAATATTTTATTATTATTATATTAATTTTACATACAATTTATTATATAAAATGATATTTTTATTCTTAAACAATCATTAAACCTTACTCTAAAAATAGAGTATGACATTTTGATTCTTCATATATAGAGTATCAAATGTCTTACTCTAAAATGTTTTAGAGTGTCATTGGAGTGCACCTTTACTCTAAAAATAGATTATAGAGAATGGTTGGAGATGGCCTTATAACGTTAATTAGTTGTTTTGCAGATTATTAAATGGGTAAATTACAAAACTAGGTCAAATGGGAGACTCATTTACATATTTAACCCATTTACTCAACCTACTACATATCTAGACTGTTTTTGTGTGACTTTCCCATAATACCCTCAATATTTACGCATGGCTGTCTTCCTCCCGTCTGACTTCGCAGAAGCAGGGGCAGATCCAGCCCAGAGCCCGGGGGGGCCGAAGCCCCCCCGGTCATCGGCTCCGCCCTTGAGTGTCGTTATTTTTGTCCCATGTAGCCCCCCCAAATATTAGTATATATTTAACATATGTAGTATTATCTCAAAATTTAAAGTAGTTGAGTTGGTTAAGAGCTTTGTTTTAAGGTGAGAGATCATGGGTTCAAACAACACCAAACTCATTGTTTGTTTTTATATGAATTTATTATCTCTTTTCTATAAAAAAAAAATAAAAAAAATTAACTTAATTTCTAATTAGGGAATGAACTACAGTGACCCGGACAGCCTTCGAGGGTTCTCGTGGCTTTTGGATATCGTCTCTGCGTGGGGAGCGGTCCCTTTGAACACTCCGATGATCAAGACAGTTAGATGTTCGAGATGATTATTAAAGGAAATAATCGAAGAGCTTAGAGGGTACCCGATTGTGTAGTGAGTGAGAATGTGTCTTTACCTTTCCTATGTTGGGGGTATTTATAGTGAGCTGAGATGGCTTAGTGGGCCTTGCTCCTTGGGCTTTTGGGCCCTGTTTGGCTTTTGTGATATTTTGAATCAAGTAGTCCCCCCCCTCGTGAACAGGTATGGCGAGCATTGCATGCGAGCGGTAGAGTGAGTATCACAAAACGACGTGGTCGAGTAGCGAAACGGAGGTAGCATAAGCGGTCAGAGTTTTACTGAAGAGATTCCTCAATTTCCACGCATGTGCTTTTAGGACTACCATTGTAGCATTAAATGTGACATTTATTTTCTGTTTGCACGCGCTGCCAGATACCTTGGAGTGAGTGCTTTGCCGACGCCTTTACTTTTGGCCTTAGTATAAATACTTTGAGAATGATTTCTTCTCATTTCCTGTTTCCTATTTTTCTTGGTGTGACTCGTCTCTTCCAATTGGATTCCCAACTTTGCGAAAGTTGGTCGCCGCTCCGTGGAGTTCGACCGTCTGTAGGTTGGAGTGTTCGGGATTTTAGTGCTTCTCGTGCTATCTGGGGAAAGCTTTTTCTGGCCGTTTCTCCTCTTGCTTTTTTCGAAGGTTAGTCATACCTTCCTCTTTCTGCTTTTGTTTTACTATTTTCTTTAGGGAGAGGGAGTATGTCAGAAGGTTCTTCCCGGGGAGCCTTCAGACGATTGCTGCCTGTTACTCCGGGTGATTTCACGCTTCGTGACGTATCGCGGACCCGCTCCTTGAAGCGGAAAAGGCGGATAGAATTGGAAGGGGAAAGTAGTTCCCATATTGTAAAGGCGAAGAAAAAGAAGTCAAACGTGCCACGAGCTATACCGAGTCAGGAACAACCTGTTGGTGGTGTACGCCCCGGGGTTCTTGAGGTTGTGGTGGTTGTTCTGGACGGTTTAATAACGTCGGCTCATCATTTGGGCACGTCATACGAAGACATAAGGGCCAAGTTGTGGATGAGGCAACCGGGTGTAGCGGGTACCGATGGTAGGCGCTTTGAGCGGGTGGAGCGTCCGAGGAGGCCGGAGTCTTTCGCTGTAGAGGATGCCCATAATATTATTGTGTCCGCAGATTTAGCCTCTATCTTCGCGGTTTATCGAATAGGCCAACCATACGAATTGGCTGCACTAGACGAGGAGGATCATGCTCATCATACGGGTGGGGCCAATGAATTAATGGTTTATAAGGAACAACTTGAATCGGGGATTCGGCTCCCCCTTCTTCCATTCTTCGTGGAGGTCCTGAAAGAATACGACCTTTGTCCTGGCCAAATTCACCCGAACGGATGGAGGATGATGGTCGGGTTTTACTCCATGTGCTGGTCAGCGGGATTTTGAGCAACTGGTCTTGTATTTCGTTAGTTCTTTCAGCCGAATAAAGGACCGCAATCACAGCATGTTACCTTTTCCCACCAGAAATTCAAAGTAATAGGGGATCTGAAAGATAAAGTGAATGAATTTAGGCATCGCTTCCTGCTTGTCCGGAAGCTGGACGGGGACTTTCCATTCCAAGTGGTCTGGAATGAGGATCCAATGGACTCTAGTTGGTGGCTGAGGCCTCGGGAGATGCTGGAATCGAAGATTCAGTTGGTGAAGTATCTGAAGGACTTGCCTACGGGAAAGGATCAGAAACAGGATTTGGACGAACTCGTCGATCACTTCTTGCCTCATGTTATTACATCTGGAATCCGTGGCGGATGGCTCAGCTGTGGGGTTGGGTGGCGTCGGATTTTGAGAAGTGGAAAAGAGGGTACAATTTCTCAACCGGTGAGCTTGCCGAGTTAGAGTCGATAACCGTAAACGTTGCCGTTGTAGGTGAGGCGTGTGGGTGGCTTAGATGTGATAGTGATTTTGCTTTTGTTTGGAAATGTGCTAAGTATTTGACTCTTTTGTTGTTTTTTTTGCAGGTGCTCGGAATCCTCGGGTGAGCATGGATTTCGATCCGGATGAGTTTGGTGTCGGTATTGAGAATACTAAGGAAGCTTTCACTGGTGCTTCGGCTTCTCTGGCCTCCTTCTCGTCGCTCGAAGATGCGAATCAGGTGATCCAGAGTATGGGTGGGGTACTTTCCGCGGCTGATGATGGTGATATGGCAGCAGAGGTCCCCGAGGGGGCTTCCTATGAAAGAAAACGAGTGGGTCAAGGTCGGGGAGGAACCCGAGGTTGTGCTCGAAGATAGGTTGGTTGGTGAGGGTCGGATTGAGACTGTGTCGTCCCGGAAGAGAAAAATGAGCAAGGGGAAAGAAGTGATAGGGAGCGAGAATGAAGGGTTGGTCGCGGACGACGTTGTTGGTGGTGCTAGCGAGGGTTCGAAGCGAACACGTGCCGAGGAGGAGGCCGAGTTGATGGTAGACCTAGTCGACAGGGTGGGTGATCATCCAGAGATGGTGAAGAGGATGGACGTGAAGCTGGCGAAGTTCCGCGAGTTCGTCATGGGGTTGTCTGTTGGGGTTTAGTGTCCTATAAGACAATTGTTCTAGGATACAAACTTAATGTAAATGAAGTGTTCTTTATATCATTTTTTTTAATGAGATATATGTTTTATGACTATATAAAGGCAATCCCTTTTAAGCACTAAATAAAGTCTAATAAAAGGAAATCCGTAAGTTTGTTTAAAGTGATTATAAAGTGTTCATACAAGCATGAAGTGAGACGAAACTTTGTAATAAACTAATAAACTTAAAACCACCCCAAGTCAAGTAATATGTTTAGGATTGACATATCACTATTGAGACTTGCATGTAACAATGTCTTCTATCCGACAGAAAGCTGATCTCACAAGCTTCATATATATAGATATATGGACAGTTACATGGATCTAATGAAAAGTAGTTCATTAGGATTGGGGACCCGACTTGAGATAACATGATGGGTAGAATCATCCTTGTCACCTGTTCATCTCATTAGTATTAATAGGTATAAATAATCCTCAGACTCAAAGGAATGTTAATTGGTCATTCTGGGGTGTGAACAGCAGAGGTTGGGTATCACAGGAAGTGATTGCAGGATCGTTATACATTGGATTGAGCATTTATCACTCCCGATAAATGGGAGATATGTCTATGGATCCCTTGTGGAAGTCTTGACTCTAAATCCTTGCAAGGTGATAGCTTAAGATTGAAATACGGATTTCTCTTAACCTATCTAATTGGAGTTGACTCGGCCTAGACAAGTAAAACGAACGTCTCACTATATGTGACTTGACATTATCCATAGTCATAAGATTCAGTTCAAGGACATAGTTGATAAAGGATCGAATTATACCGTAACTAATACGGAAAGGTCAACGACAGAATCAACCTGTCTTCTTATAGCTCTAGGGGAATGATTACGGACTTACTAATCACATACTTTGTACATCATTCCGTTATGCAAAGATTAAATATAATTCTTTGAAAATTAATTTAATAAGTTGCATACGGCTAGTAGCAATAAGAACCTAATGGGTCACACATAAGACTTGGAACCCAAAAGAGAGACAGATGCTAATTAATTGACGGAAGCCCAATTGAGCCCAATAAGGCCCAATTACTCAAGGGGGGCGATTTTATGTATGGTAATACATAAATAATTAGTTTGATTTTATTAATCCTAATTAGATTAGGATTATGAATTAAATTAATAAAAGGATAAATAAGTTAGGAGTTTTAATTAGATTATATTACTCCTATTATTATCCAATAAGGTTATTATTATTATCTTTTATATTTAGATATATTAATAGATAATAATTAAGAATTCTATTCCGAATTGAATTCTTATTCAATAAACCTAATTCTATCTAATTAAGGATTAGATACAAGAAAGATTATAAATACCCCCCTATGTAGATTTTTGAAATCTAGCCCTAGTATTCAAGAGAGAGAATTTCAAATTCCTACCCTAAAGCAAGAGAGAGAATTTCGACCCCTAGCTCGAGGACGAGATTTTCCACCGCTTCCTTCCGTTCAATTGATTTTCATCTCTTTCTCCTTATCCTTGATCTTGTGTTGATTAATTAGAGACAATGTACTTTGGTTGTTTTAAACGGTTGATTCTAACTTGATCTTCCATTGTTTTGTTTTGTGCTCGGGAACTCGAAGTAAGAGTTGTGGGCACTTCGTTTGCAACGGTAGATAGAACTTCTGAAAGGTATTTCTTTTATCGCTCTTTATATGAAATAACGGTTAACGGATCTTGGGGTTAATGGAAATAGGTTAAAATTTTTATATTTCCGCAGTTATACGTTAGCCTATTTTCCTTCAGTGGTATCAGAGCCTGCGTTAAATCCGTTATTTCATATATGAAAATTTAGAAGTTTTCAATCAGGTTGAATAAATATTTATAGTTAGGTTAATTAACAAAACTGTTTTGATTAATTAGTTCTAAAAGATAAATAAGTTTTAATTAATTGTTAATTAAAACAAGTTATGCACATGTTCCTAATAATTTTGGTTGATAATCATTATAACAAAATCTATTAGTTTTATGGTTAGATTGATAAAATCAGTTTTATTTATTCTGAAAGATAAAACGGAAAATCTATAATAGTTTTTCTTAGTTTCTGAAAATCGTTTTAAAACTGATATATTGATGGGTGTCGAATCCACCAAAGTTAATTATAACTTCACTTAGCCAAAAATAAATTATAAAAGAGCAAGTAAAGGTCGTACCCAAAGGACTAATACTGATCTAATCACAAATATAACCAAGCAATTAACAAAAAATAAATAAGGGGGATTGAAATTGTTGATTAATGAATAAATAAAAATGGCAGAATCAAATTGAAATTGAATGTAAAATTATATGTTGGAATTTCAGTTAAGGAAGATTCCGCAGGCCAAACAATTATTTCCCATCGATCATTGACGGTGAGACATTATCTTAATTAACATGATCTGGATTGGTTATAGCCGTTCCTTATTCATTCCCGACCTAATCCTTCCTTAATTGTAAAGCAAATCCTAGAGCGCCTAAAGATAAGCTCATATTCAATCAGTCAGTTCTAGCTTAGCGCTTAGAATTTAATCCGTCGAAAGCATTAGGAATTAGAAGGACCCAATCTAAGTTAACCGAATTCTTAGCGATTCCGATTTAAACCAAATCACATGTTCATGCGCTTAATCGTTGTTAAGATATTCAGATGATTACAAATCCTATTTCCTAACGTTGTTCAATGAATGAAAAAGCAAAAGTCTGGCCAAACCTTCACCTGAACCTCCAATGATGGTCTGATTTTATAGATTAACAAACATGCAAACAACTCATATAAATTCAGATTTCTAAATTAAAGAGTAACAATCTCACGATAGAAAATAATGCTCGCCTTTGATTAATCCCTTAACCGAATAAAGTGTTTAGCTACACATAGTCATGAAATCGACTATGATAGCCATTAAAGACGATAAAAATAAATAAAGCTAACTAAGAAACCAAAAAGAGAGAAAAAAACCTAAAAAAGAACTTTTTTCCCCCAAGGTGTAAATTCTCATCTATTTATAGAGAAAACCCCCTCCTAAAAGTTGGGTAACAAAATAATATCTATCTAAATCATCAACCTCTTTTACAGATTTCAAATCCCTGATTTTCAGCCTTCTATTTCGAGTTGGAAAAGGTCCTAGTCAATTTGAACATCAGAAGATTCGGAGGTCCTTAGTCTTGGGCAAGACTAACTCCAATTTCGCTTTAGCTCCTTTAATTCAGCACCAAATTCCTTTCTGGTCCAAAGTTTCTCCAATTAAGCCCAATTATGCTCCTTTTAATCATTTGAGTCCTGTGGAGGCAAATCAAACCAAAACAAGCAATAATACCCAAAATAACATCAAATTAATTAAATAACCTAGCACTAAAGTGGACATTTGAACGTTGAATTGGAGACTTATCATATATATATATATATATATATATGGGGTTAGTTTTAATGGTGAGCACTAAATTATCTCCATAGGTGGTGAGCAATTAATATCCATTGGATCAAGATCTAATGGTCCATAATTTAAGTTGGCATTTAATATTAAAAAGGTTTTACCTGCTGACATGTAGGTTGTAATTTAAAACTTTTTGCATTTTAAAAACCGAATTCTCTCACATCAATTAATATCATCTTCTCTTTCTCTTTCCAAATTAATGCATAACGTTGAATTGTGCAACCGAAGGAATACGATTTCTCTCTCATGGCAGCCATTGACGACGCTAAATCAACCTCAGGCAGACTTTTTTATACCGGAATCAATCTCAGGCAGTGTCAAAATGATCGGAATTAATCTCAGGCAGTCTCAAAGTGATCGGAATTAATCTCAGGCAGCCTCTATTCGACCAGAACTAATCTTAGTTTTAGATTAATCGTTTACCACTCTATTTCAATCCTCATTGATAAATAAATGGATTGAAAATGCAATGTAATAAAATGTTGTTTCGATATCATATTAGAGAATATACATAAGAAGTTGTCTTATTATCAATCAAATATGAAGCATAGCCGAAATTCCAGTCATCTGTGTCATTTGGATATGAGTAAATATTTGTGATAAGTAAACAATGTAAAAAAAATGATGTATTATAATTTGGTGTTACCTTTTAGCGTATAGAATATATTGTCAAACGAAGATGTCTTCTTATGTGTTAAATACTACAAAGAAGATGTCTTCTGTGGAATAATTCATATATACAAACTGTTATAAATTTGTGTTTAACACAGCCTGTCGAAATTGACACAACCAAATGATAATTAAACAAATATAAATTTGTAACACAGATTGATCGCTGAAACAATTGTTTTCACATAATATGCCAAAAATATGTATTTACTGTTTGTCAAAATATATATTTACATTTGACAAAGTATTTTTTGCCATCTTCCATATGCCATAGCATAATCTATAGCTTGTTGTAGTTTAGCCATTCGCCCATCATCCTCTCGAATGGGATCTTGACCGATTCGTTCCCTCTGGATGAATTCTGCAACGTGTTGTGCGCGTGATAGTCTTTCCAAATAGGTTACAAAACCTCCATTTGGCTCTGCAAATTGCATTATTTTAGTTAGATGAACATTTTGGTAAATAAAGTACATAGATATTGACAGGAAGCTTTACCTAGATAATTGTCCAATCTGTTCTTTGAATCAAATGTTGTGGGGTAAATGAAATTGTTTGGCTACAGAATCCAACAAATGAAATTATAATGCATAATAATACAGGGTAATTGTAATAAAGATGGTACACTTACAGAATTCAGTAGTGACTTGTATGGTGAATCATCTATCAACACAGTATTTGAAGCATTGAATTGTGGATAGCTATCCCAAACATGCTTCAAATCTTTAAACATTATACATTTTTTATCACGGGGGCCAAATGTGACATTTGTTACAACACAATGCTCTTGACCCTGAAAATCAAACAGTGTAGTAAACTATTATATAGGAAACATGAATATTTCATTAGTTGATGTTGGAACGGAAATGAATCCTAAAAGTTGGAAACAATTGTCTAACCCAAACAAACAACATTTGAACTTCATCAGCCAATGACATTCTAATTTTTGGAAGAATCTTGTCAATGTTTTTCCTGGAAAACACATAAGAAGACACTATAATTATAAAGTATTCAATGAACTTAAGAAGAATGTAAAAAGAGGATCAAATGTTTAGAATTCAATGAACCTTATAAGAATGTGAAAAATACCTCATCTTTGATGACCAAATTGCAACCGTAAAATTATCAAAACAGAATTTCATGAATGGAGTGATATGTGGGCGATGGTGACCGGTTCGCGAGCATATAAGTACCCTATTCAAGTCTAAAATAAGAAGCTTCTTCATTGGACAAGAGGGTGTCGGTAGTTCAGCTTCAACGTAAGTTAACAGCATCAGAACATTGCTGTCATCATCAACTTTTTCCTCCATTGTTTTCTCCTTTTCTGGCTGCTCCACCGTCCGGAATACAATCTCATACTCATCCTCCTCTTCTTCGTCAGACTCTTCGGGTCTTGGCTCATCAGCCTCTAACGTATCCTCTGAACCCTCCATCTCCACACCACCCATCCCAACATCTTCATCTTCAAAATCAAAACAATCCATCCCAACATCCAGACTTTCTATGTCATCATCCACATGCCCATCACTTCCAGCTCAACCTCAACATCCTCTCCGTCATTCCCCACGTTCCTTAAATATGTTTTTTTTATCAAACACAATTTCATCTTCAGCTCTGACAAATTTGGAAAGGATCCAGCCTCTATTACTCGTCATAGTTGCCATACTTAACAAGTATAGATCATCCATGAGATTTGTATTGACTGACCGGTTATCCCTCACAGTCACAGGAACATTGTAATGTTCAAAGACTACCGTCAAAAGATTACCATAAGGTAGATGGATTTTCCTTTGACGGTCTTTCTTAACCGCTCTGAACCTGTTCAGTATGTGATAGATATTCTGTTGAGCAAAATTCATCTGTTTCCCCTTTAACAGATGCCACAAAATAATCCTTTCGGCTAATGAGCATTTTTCCCTGCTACCATACTTAGGTAGCAGTGTCTTTATCACCACTTGATGTAAAAATCGGGCATGAGCCGTCATGTTTGTCGTGGCAAGGGGTAAACCAGACTCGTGTAGGACTTCCTTTATGAAATGGGTATCATTATACCCCTCCCATTCTATTTTTTTATCAACTGGGTTTTTAATGCAAAACCCATCCTCAACCGAAGGCATATCAAAAAGTTCATTTAACAAAGTAGTGTCTATTTTGATCTTAACGTTTTTTACACTAGAAGACATCTCTGTTCCCCTGTTATTCCTATGAAGGTTTCTATAGAATTCCTTAACCAATTCATCGTATGTGTTGACTTTAAGAGTCAACAATTTCCTCAATTTTAAATGCTCAATGTAAGGAGAAACATCAAAATCGATTCTTTTCAAGGATTCAATATCAATGGGCATACCTTTGAGCACAGGCATACTATCCAGCTTCGCCACTCTATCTCTGGTACTAGATGTTCCGGCATTGCAAGTTCTACGCCTTTTTACAGCCTTGTTCTTCCTCTTAGGTTGCAATGTCTGCTTCCCCTTGCTTCGTGAACCAGCTGTACTCTGTCTTGTCTTAGCCATTGGAGCTTGAAATTTGAAGATTTAGAAAGTAAGGATGAAAAGAAAATCTGTGTAGTGGTAAGGAAAAATCGATGCCGCCGGTGATGAAGTTAGGTTTCGGTATTGGGAATTTCTCAAGGATTTTGATCGGAAACAATGGCGTTCCTATTTCTCCAGGATTAAACAAACCCCATATAACACGTGTTACAATTTAATTCGAGAGAAGTATCACTAAGACGGTCTATTGTAGCGGTAAGTTTGGTGCTCTAAACAAGCCGACCCGTTTTCGACCCCAACGTCACGCTCTTTTTTTGTATTTTTGCAGATTATTCTATAAACACGTTAAAAGATATTAATTATCAATCTAATTAGTAATTGTTCGTAGATCAACTGGTTAGCAACTATCGTAAAAGTCATCTGGTCCTGTGTTCGAAACCGGCCAGTGGTATTTTTTTTAATTGGTTTTAAAAATTATTTTAAATGCATTTTTAAAAACAATAACAATCAGAAGACGTCTTCTTATGTGTACTTATTTAGAATGCATCCAAATTAGCTACTACTTGAAAATTATCACTTTTAATCGTTCAAATTGGGTATTTATATTCAAATTATTTTGTTAATTAATTAAACATCTTGTTTATATATAGTTTATTTTAATGCATTAATTTATAATTCATTCAACTCAGGTATTACTTACAAATTGTAGTTTGATATTAAATGTATTTTTTTATGAATTAATATTCGGTATTATATGAATGGTTAATTTTTTGTAAAAATTAGCAATTGTTATCATTACAATACAAATTGGAATATATGTAACCTAGGTATTACTTGAAAATTAAGTTATCATCCAATAATGAAACTAAGAAATAAAATATTGAAAATCAATGTTGCATATATATTATTGAAATTAATGTCTTACAGTAAGTCAAGACACACATAATTAAGAATATGAAACTTATTAAAGCATTTTTTCACAATCAAATGCTTTTGTGGATCTACATCTCCTTCTTGTCTTTCCCTTCATTCAGCTTATCATCATTAGTTTCCATCTCCTCAGAATCCAACTCCAAACTAAGACCCATTGAATCATGCAAAATATTTAAGGCTCTGGCGATGATCTTGATTGTAGATAAGAATTGATCTGTATGTTGACGCATATGTTTCTTGACACACTTTTGAACAGCATCTTCAATTTCATTTAAAGGAAATGGAGTAGCACCCAAGGGATTAACACCGTCATCAGTCTTCCCAATAATAAGCTTCCTGAATGTATTCCCTTCCTTCACATCTAACTTATGCTGAGCCTTTTTCTTCTTTTGCGACGAAGGCCCCACTGATTCTTTTTTAGACTTTTCTACTTTTATTTTTTTGAGTGGAGAAATTCCTTCATTAGGATCATCTTCAAATAGGTATGGCTGGAAATTGTCTTCATTTTTGGAAGGCTCTTTGGAAGGATCTACTGAATCGGAAAGTACTACCACGTCCATATTTTAAGAGCGAGTATAACATTTCGAGAGCATTACATACTCCTATTTATATAGAAAATTTCGGAATTAATGTACTTAATTTGTAAAGTCTATTCATAATCACACTTAAATACAGAGACGTCTTTTCGTTCGATGTATCCGTTTTGTATTCAATGTATTAATACTTTTTTAAAATGTCATTATGTTGGTATGGTAAATGTAACTGAATACAGATCGTATTGGATTCAATGTATTCATGAAATAAAAGCAGTTTTCAGTTACATGTAGTGTGCATTTGAAAAGGTGTGTTAATCTATATAAATAGTCTCTTACCATGCATACCATTTCACATAGCACTATCAAAGTGTTGTAATCACTGATAAATATGTCAGGAGAGAATCTTAGTAACGTGGCAGGTGAGTCCTCAGGTAAAAAGAGAAAGACGTGCGAATATAGTGAGGGTAGTGATGATACTCAATTGGGAGTTTATTATGAAAGTGTTCTAAATGGAGTACAAGTTGCACTCAAGCGTGGAGACAAGGATGAAATCCTAAAATTCATGAAAGTTGTTTTATCTGCATTAGTTTCTCTCTGATTCAATGGCTGATTATTTTGAGTCAAAAATGGAGGAGAAGGAGAAATTGGTGAAGAAGCTGGAAGATCTGAAGGCAAAAATTAATGATGCACATAATGTGAATGTGGATTTAAGAATAGATAAACTGTGATGTTTTTGTCTTTTACTTTATTTTGTTGTTGTTTTTTATGGAACTTTTTTTTGTTGTTTTACTTATGTTTACACAGTTCTTTTTCATTTTCAATAATAGTACTATGGTTTTCTCTATCATCACAATCTCACTAATATTGAAATATTATGTTTTTTTTATATTTATTAACTGTAAATTATTGATGTCAAAATTAAGGTTTATATTATGTTAAATCAATTAAATATAATTAAACTTTTCATGTTAAACCGATTATATAACGAATTGTAATATGAAGAAACAAATGTATTAGGTATTTCCAAATTATATTTGAGTAGAGTAATATTTTGACAACCCAAAAAAAAAATTGAGCTACAGAAAAAAATTAGTCCTTAAAATTACACCTACGATATTCTTTATTAAATATTAATTATTACAAATCTTAATTAAATATAATTAAACTTTTCATGTTAAACCGACTATATCACGAAATTATAATGTACTTCAAAATTACAAGTTTTTAGATGTAATATGAAGTAACAGATGTTTTAGGTATTTCCAAATTATATTTGAGTAGAATAATATTTTGACAACCCAAAAAAAAATTGAGCTACGGAAAAAAATTAGTCCATAAAATTACACCTACGATATCCTTTATTAAATATTAATTATTACAAATCTTAATTAAATATAATTAAACTTTTCATGTTAAACCAACTATATCACGAAATTATAATGTACTTCAAAATTATAAGTTTTTAGATGTAATATGAAGTAATAGATGTTTTAGGTATTTCCAAATTATACTTGTTTCACTACACAATTAATTTAACAATTTAAGCACCAACACATTTTCATTATCCCTATGCAAATCGTACTTTAAAATTACAAGTTTTTAGATGTAATATGAAAAAACGGATATTTGAAGTATTTACAAATTTTATTGCCTCACTACACATAAAATATACTCAAATCAAATATACTCTTAAATGCAATTATTAATATAAACTTCAGTAGATAAGAAATTATTTTGCATTAAAATAAAAACTGTGTTTACGGTATCTCACAAAGCAAACATAACATGTGTAGTTGACTATTCCAACCTATCCAATACTTTGTTCATCTTGTTAAAAGCCTTCAACGTCTCCTTCGCCTCCTCAACTTCATCCTTCAACTCCTCAATCTCTTCCAATTCGGATTTCATATATTTAGCCGCTGACTCATACATCAATTTTGTGGCAGATGCAATCACCTGCATGAAGTCTATTATTGAATCTGCATCTCCTTCCACGAATGAATCATTAAAACTTGTAATCATGTTTGAAAAATCAGCCAATGCTTTTGTGGCATCGGTATCAGTAACATCATCATTCTCTCCCATAATGTTTCCAATCTGCTTTTCAGACTTATCCATAGAATATGAATTATATTTGAAGATGAAATGATAAATGATTGATAAACTTTGACAGCCAATGATATACTTTAAATGATTTCCATCGATTCAAGCTTATTTATACTACTACTAAAAATTCTTTTCAAATTTCGTTCATACAATAATAAATGCAAGGTCGATTTTATGCCATTAATGTGGCAGTATAATAAATGCATGATAAGTTAAAAATTTGAAACGAAAGAATACTGGAAGACGTCTTTTAATTATTTTCTGTCTTTATATGATGCATCTGTCTGAATTATTGAATATAGATTCATTATGGATATCGTGTAATCATATCTTCTAGTTAAATTATTATTACTATATTACTTGTTTAAGTTATTACTAGTATATTCAATAATGGAGAATGGGAGATGACTGATGTAACTGGTCATCCTCAATTATTTTACCACTTTTATACGTAAAGAGTTGCAGCCTTTTTTTTATATTCCTTTCATTGATGATGGGAAACTGAAGAGTCTCCAACTGCATTGACATTTACATATAAATAACTGAAATGGAACTCTCTTCTGTGTTATGTATTCTAAAAAAAAACTATTAAACTACTTGAGGAGAATCCACAAATTAGGCGAGACATATATACCTTCAAGAGAAGAAAAAATGTTTGAAGAACTAATGTCTAAACTTCCTGGGCTGCAATAGTTACTCATTTGTATAATTGTACCCCATTGAGCTTTGACATCAGTTGAGCAAACATTTATGTATCAAGTTGATTTCATCTTTACTTTTCTTTTAATTTGCTTATGTTCTTATTTGGGTGATTGATTATTTATTCATTTGGGTTTTGTTTCGGGTTATTGATTATTTATTCATTTGGGTTTTGTTTATCTGGTCGAAAGGGGTGCCGACGTATTCTGGATGTCTTCTTCCACTTTGATTCCATGTTAGCATTTAAACATGTTTTCTTTTAATTTGCTTATGTTCTTTTTTGGGTTATTGATTATTTATTCATTTGGGTTTTGTTTCGGGTTATTGATTATTTATTCATTTGGGTTTTGTTTATCTGGTCGAAAGGGGTGTCGACGTATTCTGGATGTCTTCTACCACTTTGATTCCATGTTAGCAGTTGAACATGCTCCTTCAATTCCCCTCATAACCAAGGTTCCCATTTTAGGTATTTTTATGTACAACACAATAATCTCAAATAATTTGGTGTTAATCTTAGCAGTAATAGCCCCTTGTCCAGTTGGTAAAACAAATTCTCCTTGAAATAAATGATCATGTGTTCGAGTCCCCTTCTTTTGGCAAATATTATTTTAATTCGAACAAGTATGTATTTATTATTATTATTATTATTGAAACCTTAATTATAGTTGAATCAATTTATGAGAAGACGTCTTCCTATGTCCGTAAATATGCACGTTTGATATGAATGAGTTCCGAATTGCATTTAATGTATTTGTGAAGTCAATGCATTCGAAAATAGAGCTATTAATTACTATTAAAACTAATTGATTAACAAACCAATAATATAACAAAATCTAACTAATTTACTACTATTATTATTAGTTTAGGCTAAGGTTACGTGAGGTAAAAAAAATAATTATTAAATAAATTATTGATTAAATATGACAGTAATTAAATCGTCTTGGTAGAATGAGTCCCCTTGAATCTTATGGTCATGTGTTTGATTCCCCTTTTCAGCAAATTTTTCTTTGCTTATTGATTTTGATTAAATTTGGACAACCATATTGTCAAAGTTGTATGCAACTTTTTTAATATAAGATACTTTGAAATAATAATATTAGTAATAATAATAAAAAAAGGAACCTTAATTGTAATTGAATTAATGTAATATATTTAGAAGGCAATAAAACCATTTTTTTATAGAAGGCAATAAGACCTTAATTGCACATGAAATAAAGAAAATATTATTAAAACAAAAGGAATTAAAAAGTCGTCTTAGATAAATCGGTGTAAGCATAAACAGAAATAGCTTATTGTCGTGATGGTATAGTGACTCCCCTTGATTCTTAAGGTCATGTGTTTGATTCCCCTTTTCAGCAAATTTTAAAATTTTTTATTTTAATTAAATTTGAACAACCATAATGTCAAAATGTATGCAACTTTTTCCATATGCCGAAATAATAAATATTAATAGAAAAAAAAAGATTTGAACATTAATTGCAATTGAAACAATCTAATATATTTGTGAGTGTACGTATGAAGGTTTTCCTTGTTATATACTGCGCTATTTATGAATGTCATTAATGTGGCGTTAAAATAAATGGATTGCTAATTTAATATGGTAAGCGTTCGCCAATTAGAAGACGCCTTCATATGTGTTTTAGTTTTCCAATTATACATGTAAATGCGATCCATGTTGCATTAAATGTATTTGTAAAATCCAAGCAGTATATTTTTATATATAATGTGAATTCGAAATTGAGGTAAGGGAGCAATTATTCACACCAATTAATTTATATTTATAAGTTAAAAAAAACCCTTATGATTTATAAATTGTTATTATAATTATTATGTTAAATAAAATATTATTAAACAAAAGGATTGAGAAAATAATTACAGAACATAATCATTCAAATAACGAGCTGAGAAACCATAATGACTTATATATCGAGATCATGATTATTAATTAATTACGTCAGACGGTTTTAGGTTACGATAAGGTTTCGTGACCTCAAAATTAAAAAAAAATATTATTAGATAAATATATAACACAATCGTTCAATTAACGAGCTGAGAAACCCTAGGGAGTTTTGTATGGAGCTAGTGATTATTACTTAATTATTACTTGATTATTACGACAAGGTTTCATGACTTCAAATCAAATTTAAAAAAAATATATTATTATATGAATATAGAACACAATCGTTCGAATAATGAGCTGAGAGACCCTAGGGACTTTTGTATGTAGATCGTGATTATTACTTAATTATTCAAACAAAGATACGTTAAGTACGACGGTGTTAGGTTACGATAAGGTTTCATGACCTCGAAATTAAAAAAATATATATTATTAGATAAATGATTGATAAAATAAATATAGAACACAATCGTTCAAATAATGAGCTGAGAAACCCTAGGGACTTTTGTATGTAGTTCGTGATTATTACTTAATTATTCAAACAAAGATACGTTAAGTACAACGGTGTTAGGTTACGATAAGGTTTCATGACCTCGAAATTAAAAAAATATATATTATTAGATAAATGATTGATAAAATAAATATAGAATACAATCGTTCGAATAACGATCTGAGAAACCCTAGGGAGTTTTGTATGGATATCGTGATTATTACTTAATTAGTCAAACCAAGATATGTCAAGCCCGATGGTGTTAGGTTACGATAAGTTTTCATGACCTCAAAATTAAAATAAAAATATTATTAGATGAATATAGAACATAATCGTTCAATTAATGAGCTGAGAAACCCTAGGGAGTTTTTTATGGAGCTAGTGATTATTACTTAATTATTACTTGATTATTACGATAAGGTTTCATGACTTCAAATAAAAGTTAAAAAAACTATATTATTATATGAATATAGAACACAATCGATCGAATAATGAGCTGAGAAACCCTAGGGACTTTTATATGTAGATCGTGATTATTACTTAATTATTCAAATAAAGATACGTTAAGTAAGACGGTGTTAGGTTACGATAAGGTTTCATGACCTCGAAATTAAAAAAAAAATATATTATTAGATAAATGATTGATAAAATAAATATAGAACACAATCGTTCGAATAACGAGCTGAGAAACCCTAGGGACTTTTGTATGTAGATCGTGATTATTACTTAATTATTCAAACAAAGATACGTTAAGTACGACGGTGTTAGGTTACGATAAGGTTTCATGACCTCGAAATTAAAAAAATATATATTATTAGATAAATATAGAACACAATCGTTCGAATGTAGATCGTGATTATTACTTAATTATTCACGTTATGGTACGTTATTTAAGCCTACGCAAGGCAATAAAACCTTTTTTTATAGAAGGCAATAAGACCTTAATTGCACATGAAATAAAGAAAATATTATTAAAACAAAAGGATTTAAAAAGTCGTCTTAGATAAATCGGTGTAAGCATAAACAGAAATAGCTCATTGTCCTGATGGTATAGTGACTCCCCTTGAATCTTAAGGTCATGTGTTCGATTTCCCTTTTCATCAAATTCTAAAATTTTTTATTTTAATTAAATTTGAACAACCATAATGTCAAAATGTATGCAACTTTTTCCACGCTATTTTTTACGACAGTCATTATTCGTAGATCTGTTGGTATAACACGTCCTCATTAATCCTTGGGTCACTGTTTCGAGTCCCCTTGTTGGCAATTTTTTTCTCCTAAGTTCACCTATATTATTTTACTCTTTATTATAAGACGTTTTTCTTTATGAATTAATGAACACGTTTTATATGGATGCGTTCTGATCAGCATTTAATGTATTTGTGAAATTAACGCATTCGAATTTTGAGATAAGGGAGCAATTAATTAATAGTAACACCAATTGATTAATAAACCAAGCTAAGAAAACCTAAATAAAATACTACTACTATAATTATGTTTTCCTCCAACTATGCTAGCTCTTTGACTTAATATTTTTAGATTTATTTTTTTAACTTTGAATATGAGGAGGGGACAATATACATTTGATTATTTTTTACATTCACGTTGATTAAATTCCAATTAATTTTTTTTTATAAATCATGATACAAAAAATGTTTGATAAATGTAGAATATAGAACACAATCGTTCAATTAACGAGCTGAGAAATCCTAGGGACTTTTGTATTGAGATCATGATTATTAATTAATTATTCACACAAAGATACGTTAAGTACGACGGTGTTAGGTTACGATAAGGTTTCATGACCTCAAAATTAAAATAAAATATATATTATTGGATGAATATAGAATACAATCGTTCGAATAACGAGCTGATAAAACCCTAGGGACTTTTGTATGGAGATCGTGATTATTACTTAATTATTCACGTTATGATACGTTATTTAAACCTATGCAAGGAAATAAAACCTTTTTTTTTATAGAAGGCAATAAGACCTTAATTTCACATGAAATAAAGAAAATATTATTAAACAAAATGTATTAGAAAGTCATCTTACATAAGTCGGTGTAAACATTAACAGAAATAGCTCCTTGTCCTGATGGTATAGCGACTCACCTTGAATCTTATGGTCATATGTTCGATTCCCCTTTTCAGCAAATTTTGTAATTAATGAACTTAATTAAATTTGAACAACTATAATGTCAAAATGTATGCAACTTTTTTTCATATGAAATAATAATATTAATGGAAAAAAGAATACGAACCTTAATTGCAATTGAATCAATCTAATATCTTTCTAATTGTATGAATTATGGTTTACCTTGTTATGAATTCCGCCATATTATAAAACAGTAATTATTCGTAGATCTGTTGGTATAACACGTCCTCATGAATCTGTGTGTCACTGTTTCGAGTCCCCTTGTTGGCAAATTTTTTTTTCCCAAGTTTCATTATATTTTACTCTTTAGTATAAGACGTCTTCATTTACTAATTAATGAGCACGTTTCATATGGATGCGTTCTGATTTGCATTTAATGTATTTGTGAAATTAATGCATTCGAATTTTGAGGTAAGGGAGCAATTAATTAATAGTAACACCAATTGATTAACAAACCAATCTAAGAAAGCCTAAATAAAATGCTACTACTATAATTAGTTTATCTACAATTATGATTTCCTCCAACCATGCTAGCTCTTTGACTTAAAATTTTTTAATTTTTTTTATTGGATATGAGGAGGGTACAATATACATTTGATTATTTTTTTACATGAACTTATATATCGAGTTCTTGACCTCAAATTAAAATAAATAAAGTATCATTAAACAAAATAATTATTAAATAATTATAGAACATAATCATCTAAATAACGAGCTGAGAAACCCTATGGACTTATATATCGAGATCATGATTATAAAGTAATTAGTCACATTATGATACGTTAAGTCCGACGGCGTTAGGTTGCAACAAGGTTTAATGACCTCAAATCAAAATTTTTAAAAAATATATTATTAGATAAATGATCGATAAATTAAATATAGAACACAATCGTTCGAATAGCGAGCTGATAAACCCTAGGGACTTTTGTATGGAGATTGTGATTATTACTTAATTAGTCACACCAATATACGTTACGTCCGGTGGCATTAGGTTACGATAAGCTTTTATGACCTCAAAAGTTTTTAAAAAATATTATTAGATAAATGATTGATCACAATCGTTCGGATAACGAGCTGAGAAACCCTAGGGACCTTTGTATGGAGATCGTTTGAATTAATATAATTAGTCACACCAATATACGTTACGTCTGGTGGCATTAGGTTACGATAAGCTTTTATGACCTCAAGATTTTTAAAAATATATTATTAGATAAATGATTGATCACAATCGTTCGGATAACAAGCTGAGAAACCCTAGGGACTTTTGCATGGAGATTGTTTGAATTTTACTTCATTAGTCACACAAAGATACGTTAAGTCCGACGGTGTTAGGTTACGATAAGGTTTCATGACCTCAAAATTTAAAAAAAAACAATATTATTGGATGAATATAAAATACAATCGTTCGACTAACGAGCTGAGAAACCCTATGGACTTTTGCATGGAGCTAGTGATTATTACTTAATTATTCACGTTATGATACGTTATTTAAACCTATGCAAGGAAATAAAACCTTTTTTTTATATAGAAGACAATAAGACATTAATTGCACATGATTATTACTTAATTAATACTTTGAATTCCACACCCTAACTATATTATCTTAAACTTAATTCCATTATTTTGTTGTAATTTTGTTTTAGATGTACTCGAGTATCTTATGTTATACTTCTTAAATGCAACCTAGACAATAATTGTTCCTAGTTCAGCTGTTAATACATACTAATTCTAACCGTCAGATCACATGTTCGAGTCGCTTGTTTATCAAATCTATTTTTTCCTGATATTATCTTTTAATTTGACCGAACATACTTTTATGAGTGCAGTTTTTTATGTGGTGCCATAAATATAAATTCGAAGACGCCTTCTTATTGGTAAATGTGAAAATTTATAAAGTTGTACTCCATTTATCATAATTGTGAAATTAACCACTAACTTTCAAATACTATTCGATTTTTTGCCTAAATGTAACCAGGAAAAACGAAGAGTCACATTAAAAAAAAGGTTGTAAATAACTCATATATAGGAAGTTGTGCATTTTTTTTATTCAATCAATACTTTAGCAATTAAAACTTTCTTATTTTTAAAATAACAAGGAATCAAACCATATACAATACCAAAACATATAGATACATACCTATTCATCCACATAATCCATACATACCTATTTGTAATAATTCGAAAATGGCTAATGATAAGAAATGGCAAAGTTCAGTTGAAAGGAGGGTGTCACCTTTGAGTAGGCGAATCAAAGCAACAGTTAACCGTAAAAGATGTGATTCTCAAATAGATGGAGTTACTAATGAAGCTGTAAACAACAAACTTCAGACAGAAGTTCCTAGAGTTGTGACATTTTCAGATTTTAATTTAAAACACAAAACATCTCCTAAAGAAATACCTTTATTGGAATACATCTTCTCAAATGCAAGTTCCAGGTATAATTTTAAAACTCTTTTTGCAATTTCTTTTTACATTAATCATTGGAGTTGTTATGATTTTCTAAAAAATGTGTAATTTCATCTAATACAGTGAAATTATAGCTCAAACCGATATTTGTTCACTAAGTCGGTTTGATTTTCGTTTTCTCGGACCAAATGAAGAATTGGAAGTTGAGGTATTATTTGTAAATAAATATCTAAAATATTGCATACAAGATATGATGATGATCTTTTTACATATTAACAGGTTGTTACAATGGTGTCATCAATATTGACAGAACATGCAAGGTCAACCTCAAAAAATGGTGGTAAAATAAACTGGTATCTACCAGTAAGAATTACGGTAGGCTTTTTTTATTATTATTTTTGTTGTGATACACTTACATGTCATTGTTGGTACCAACCTTTTATATTTCTCCAAACACAGAAAGAGCACTTGCCTCATCATAATCTACCATTGTCCAAATCTTGGGAACGTATGAGATATTTCGAGCGCTACATGGGTCTACTTGACGAGTGCAATGAAGTAAGCACCTACATAGATATAAGTTCAAATTTTGTATATAATTCTTATATAAATTCTAATGTAGAAGACGTCTATCAGATTTATATCCCTATTTTATATAAAAATCACTTCATTCTATCCCGGATTATGATTGACAAGGGAGTAGTAGAAGTTTGGGACTTGTTTGCTCGTCCCGACACACCAATATATCATAAGACATTGATTGTTGGAATTGTAAGTTTTATTTGATTTTTAATACTACTTCAGTTCAAAAAACAATTATTATCTTCTTATGAAATAATGTATATTAATAAATGTAGTTACGCGCGTTAGACATGGGCTTCAAGGAACAACTAAAAAGCAAACCCGCAAATTACAACTTCGCTAGCTTTGCAATTGTCCGTGGAAGAAATGTTCCTAGACAACCAAATAATTTCGACTGTGGAGTTTTTGTGATTTTATTTATGATCAAGCATTGTTAGGTTGATTCAAGTACTTTTCAGGTAATATTTATAATAGTCATTGAGAATTCATTTTTTTTAAATACACTACACTTTATTAATTCTATTTTTCTTCCGTTTGTTTTGTAGTTCAACTCCAATGAAGAAAGATGTCGAATAGCTTGGTGGATTGCGAAGTCGGACTATAATAAGAGGAAAACCGAACTATTAAAAAAAGCACAATCATTTATTTAAATTACAATTGCTATTGTGTTTTTTTGTAAGCTATTGTGCATGAATTACAACGTGCGAATTAATTGGTAGTATGTATAATTGGAATCGTTTTGATATATGTTTTTTTTTACTATTTATTCTTAATGCATCACAAATTGCCAAGTCTTATTTCCCCACTACTTAAATAATTCAATTATGTTAAAATAAATACACTTATTTGAAAATAAAAAATATTTAACATAAACATTGTAACGACTCGCTCCGTTCTTTTTAATATGTTAATGAAATATTAGTGAGACTAATAACATTAATAATTTACCCACATCAATTTGTATGTCTTAATTTAGTTTATTTGCATAAATAGGAGGCAAATTAGAGAAACCGTTCTAAAAAGTCGTCTTTATATAAAAGCACAATTTAATATTTCATATTCTTTTTAAAAATATACGTTCAAATATATATAAATGACTCAAAAAATAAAATGAGATTCAAGAGGTTCGAAACCCCAACCTCTCTCTTGTAATTGAAACAACTCAAACCAACCCATCCAATTCAAATTATTGAAATTGTTCTACATATACTAATATTAGAGGTGTTTTGGGGGGTTACAATATGTAATTAATGTCGACACAACTGTCCATTAATAACGTTGGGGCTCGTGAAAATTTGAATTTAAAATAAACACAAACGGTAAATTGGATTACTGTAAACATTTTATCAACAAATTTCATTTCAAATACAATTGTTGAAAGAATATGGAGAGCTCAAAACAGCATGCTGATTGTGAAGACCGCAATGTCCAAAATAGTAATGATGGAAGACATGAGGAAGAGACGACCGATCTCAACGAAGATGAGTTGGTTGTAGAAACAGGGGCGGATGGAAAATGGATCGAACCAGATATTGAAGAGTGGAATAGCCTGCTCGATTTTCTGGAAATCAACAAAGATCCAATGGATATACAGTTATCGGACTTCGATAACAAGAGACTTGTAAGTGTTGAACAAGCTGAGTCTTTTTATATGTTATATGCAAAGCTGGTGGGGTTTAGTGTTAGGAAAAAGTTAAAAAGGAAAGACAAAAACAATGATATAGTTGTTAGAAGTTGGGTTTGCTCATGCGAAGGTAAACGAGAACCAAAATATTGTAATACAAAAAATAGGATTCGGGAAGTACGTCCTGTAACAAGATTGATGTGTGCAGCGGAATTCAGAATTAATATCGATAAGGTAAATAAAAATTGGATAGTTAAATGCTTCAATACTAGCCATACACACAAACTAGCAGTATCGAGCGAAAAAATATTTCTGAGGTCTCACAGAAAAATAGATGATCCTACTAAGGAGCAAGCATTTTCAATGAAGAGAGCTGGAATTAATACATTTCAATGTTACAATTACTTTGTAGAAGTAAATGGTAATTGGAAAGATTTAGGATTCCTGAAAAAAGACCTGTACAGGGCAATTGCAAAAGATAATTCAAATTTGGATGATACCGACACAAATAGAGCGATGTGTTTACTTGAATCGAAAAAAGGAGCAGATGATAAGTTTTTCTACAAGTATGAGGTAGATGAGGATAGACGACTAAGAAATTTATTCTGGTCTGACGGGAGTTGCCAAATTGATTACAAATTGTTTGGCGATTGTTTGTCTTTTGATGTTACTTACAAGACTAACAGGTATGTTTTCATAAACCCCTTCTTAGTTACAATAAAATCTAATAAGTTTTTTCTATTGGATCTCTTCTTTGTATCTGATTCATAATACTCCTTACAGGTACGGAAAACCATTGGTTATTCTACTTGGATCAAACAATCATGACAAGACATGTGTGTTTGGATCTGCACTCCTCCAAGATGAGACAGCGGAAAATTATGTTTGGCTATTGGAAACATTTTTAGGGTGTATGGATGGCAAGATGCCGAAAATAGTACTAATGGACGGTTGCAGATCAATGAGTAAAGCACTAGAAGCTATAATGCCGGGAATTCCACGTCGTATTTGCTCGTGGCACATATTGAAAAATGCAGTTGCACATATTAAAGCCTCATGTTTCAATACAGATTTTAGAAAGTTTATTTTCAGGTAAAAAAATTATATTTATGGTTTTAAGTTTACGATCCCTTTGATACTAATTTCATTACAGGTTTCAATACTGATAACGCGGTTTATATTTTTTTGTAACACACTAGATACTATGAAGAGGCCGAATGGGAGATTAAATGGAATGGGATGGTAAAAGAATACAATTTGGAAGCCAATGCATGGATAGAGGCACATTATGCAACTAGAAAGCAGTGGGCAGACACTTTTCTTCGTGGTCATTATTTTGGCGGTGCAAAAGCTACGGGCCGATGCGAGTCAATGAATTCTTTGTTGAAAAAAGACTTGGATAACAAAGTATCATTGTGGAAGTTTTTCAAACACTTTGAGTTTTCTCTGTCAATGTTACACTTCAACGAGATGGAAGAGCACTATAGAACCAATATGACCGAAACATTGCCCAACCAAACTTCGATGCCAAGTGTGGAGGATGATGTTTCTTCAATTTTCACCAGGGAAATTTATAAAAGGATAAAGCGGGAGATGCAATGCCCGGAAAAATATGTTACCATCATAGACCGTGAGGAGAATCAAGCTGTTTGTAATGTAAAACCATTCGGGGGTAAAGTGGCAAAGCGCACGGTTACGATTTCTGATGATCGAGCAACAATTCAATGCGATTGCTATTCATTTGAGACGAAAGGAATTCCATGCAGACATATTTTTGCATCTATGAAGAGTTTGGAGATACTGAATTTCCCTGATTGTTTGGTCAATCGTCGTTGGCTGAAAGATGCTAAAAATTTTGATTATTTAACCAACCATGAGGAAAGAAAGTACCCTCATCCAGAATCAGCTAGAAATTTGAGGTACGGATCACTTTCAAAGAATTGTGGTATAACTTCATGCCTTGCTTCAAAATCAGACAAATCTTTTCAAAGGGCTATGCAAGTTGTATCTGCATTGAATGTGGAATTGTCCAAATACCCCACAGAGGACGAGACCCAACATCGTCAAAATGCTGAAGGAACGTTTCATGATCCTGTTTTGGACTCCACTGTTAGCAAACCAAGGGGTCGACCTACCGTGGCTAGTACGCTGAAATCAAAGCAAGTTGCTTCTTCATCAAAACCCCAAAACAAAGGCCAGACCAAAAGAAAAAGAAATACTCTTAACCATTGTAAAACGTGTCGTCGGACTGGTCATGATTCAAGGAATTGTCATAAATTTAAGGATGACGATTTGGAAGAGAACTCTAATAGCAATATTGATTAGTTCATTGAATGTCAATCTTTACTTGTTGTACCTTTTCATTGCTCATTTAATATTAGCTACAACATAATTTAGCAATGTTATATCTCATGGTTGTTATTTTTTTAGTAACTTAAAAAAACAATACAAAAAAAAGGATATCTTTCATTTAATTAAACAATTTGCAACTCATACTCAAATCAGAAAGAATTGTGAACAATTGAGTGAGACATATTACATAAAGAGATTACATCGTTAAAATAGTATAGATTTTATTGATAGTTATACGATTCTGATATATATGGCATAAGAAGACATCTTCTTCATACTTATGTTTCAAATTTCTGCAAAATATGTATACGTCTTCTTGATCATATTCCTCGTTACAAATTGTTGCAGTTTTCATAATTGAAGCATCAACACATTTATATACCCATAGTTTTATCACTTCCATGTAGACATCTTCTTGATCATACTCCAATCCCAAATTTCCAATTCTAATTGTATATCCCAAATCAGAAATTAACCGAATACATAATTATATAAATCAACTTAAATCCATAAGCTTATCTTCAACTTCATGAACTTGAATGAAGTTACTAATAAAAATGGTGGTCGTAATCAAAAACCAAAATCGATTTATGAATCAAAGGAAATCGAAATACCTTCCATGTATTATATTTCGAATCAGAGGTGTTAACAATATATATTTCGAATCAGCTAGAAAAAAATTAACAAGAATGATATGTATTTATTATAACGATACGGATCTCGAATCAATCAGAAAAATTAACATAAAAAGACCGTAAAGAAAGATATGGATTTAGTATCCATGAGTAAGATTAATACAAAAATTATTACAGAACCAGACACCAGCGGTATAGCGATGGTGAAGAAGAAGAATTTAATGTGGTGAGAGAAACCTTTTTTAAAAAAGCGTAATAGCCTTTATTAAAAAACGTAATGGTATTTATCATGGAGAGAGAAATATGTATTTAGGTAACTTGGTAACCTGCTATAGCAGGTCACCTATTGACTCACCATGGGTGGAGACTCACCATTGAAAACTCCTCCATATATATATATATATATATATTTAAAAAAAAATTATTACAGCAGCTCGGGTCGCGCCTTACGACGCGACCCGACTGTTGTCGCGCAGTTGCTACCGCGCAGCAGCAACTGTGCGCGGCGCCTGGCAGCGGCGGATTTGACGCCTAGGGCTGCTGCCAAACGGCAGCAGCCCGACCTCAGGCCCGGCCCGAGACCCACTTGATTTTAAATCGTTTAAAATTAATTTTAAATATATATATATATATATATATATATATGTGTGTTTCAGAAATTTATAGTTTTCTGTTTTGATTATCGAATGAAAATTTATTTAAAAGTTTGTTTTACCTATTTGTAAATCAAAAAGGTTTTAAATGAATTAAAATCAAAATAATTGGAACATGCATAATTAAAGTTTTGTATAGTTATATTAATCTAAAAGTTTAATATAAAAGGATACGAAACTGTTAGAAGTAAAATTGGATGAAAGTTAATTTGATGAGTTAATGTGATTAGCCTAAATATTACATAAAATACTTATGTAATCAACCAATTAAATTTATTTAATTGAGTCTATGCATGTTTGGAGTTATGGACATATTTGGACCCTCTTTTAGTCTTTTTGTATTTTTGAAATAGGGTCTGCGAGTCCTGCCTTTCTACTATCTATTGTAATTTCTCCTCTCATCTAATTCCCTTCAATTTAATTGAAGTTTTCTTTAGTAGTATAGAAATTAATATGTAATTTCAAGGCGCCATGGAGAAGACGGATGACCTAAAGAGAAATATGTAATAGTTAGTATTTCCCTAGGTTTGGCCTTTTATTCCGTCTCTGGCTCGACGGAATAATTTAGATGATATGTCCATAACGCCAATGTATGTGTCTGATGTATGCTAAAGCAAATCAAGACTAAGTTAGATTATGAGACCTAAAATAAAATCCCTCATTAAAAGTTAAGTAAATAAACAAGTTATTAAAATCGGTTGCCCCTCCCTAATATTATAATTCAGCCGGCAGTACTGGGGGCCTTTGGGTTGTTGAGCAAACTCAAGCTCGGGGTCTTACGGTAACACCTGAATTATCGAAAATCACTTTTCATGAATATGGGGTAATACTTAAATTAGATTATGATAATTGGATGAGCAAACTCATGTAGTCATAAACTAATGGGCAAAATGGTTGGGATTAATGTGAATAGCATATTAGTTACTAATGTGGTTAGTAACCCAATAACCTAGGAATCACATTAAAGATGTTATTGATTACATGAATCTACCTAACGAATGAGACTAGCTTGTTGAGCAAACTCAAGGCGAAATTGATGCTCGTAAAGTATATAGCAGTTAATAGGACAAGTGTATCCTATCGCAACAAGTAATAAAGTGCTAAGCACGAGATCGAACCACAAGGACTATTCGTTATAACTAGCAAATCTACCTAGAATGATCTAATTGTTTAGAGGGTTGGATAAATGTTGGGTTTTTTAATAACTAATTAAAGCAATAAACATAACAAAATAAAGTGAACAATTGACAGGGTAGAAGGTGAATTAATGGATGACACAACCTAGGCTGAGGAATCCTTTGATTAAATCCTATGTATGGGTTCAGGGAGTTCAGATTTGTGTTTTACCAGTGATTGAAGGTAATTGCCCTAAGTGAAAGACTAATATGATCAGTATTGTCCTTCCTATTCACATGCATTCAGGTGACGGCTTGATTAGGCATATACCCTAGGTCATGCAAAGCATTAGGTTTATTGACAATTAAGGCTAAAGCCGTAGCCCAGCCACAAAGCCTCATTCCTAGTGGTCTCTAGCGAAGTCAGATTTACACAAGTTCGGTATAGACGATTCCGTGGTCAGGTTCTCATCTATCTATAATCCTATTTAATGTCAGGGTAATAGGCATTAGGCACATTATATACATAAACAGGCTAGTTGATCATTATCAATGTTCATTCTAGCATAAATCCTGTTCCTAACAATATCTAGGCATTAAGCATGCATAAACTGATCAATCAAAGGTCCTAGATCCCTAATCATACATATTCATATAATCAATTTCATCCCCATCCCAAATTGGATGGAGATCAGTTCATAGACAAACCAATCATAGCAATAGGAAAATAGGAATAATGGAAAAACATCTTCAATTGAATATAATCGTAAAAGATAAAAGGGAAAGAGAGAAATCTAGAACCCGTTTTGCCGATTCTGATTACAAAAATAGAAGATGCGGAACTTCTCCCATCAATTGTTCTTGAATAAAATAAAATAAAAAGGAATTAAACCTAATCTAGAAAGCAAGGAAATAAAAAGCTAAAACTTCTACATTATGGCGGCTCCTAATGAATCCGTCCCCGAATAACTGAGAGGAGCTCCCTATTTATAGAGATAGGGCGAAACCCTAGTGTCTCCGGGGGTACAAAGGTCGTTTTCTATATTAACAGGGGCTTTTTGGGCATAATAGTTCGACATTCCAGCAAGGGAGAGGCGTTTTTGTGCCTCTCCCGCCTCGTCTCGTCGAGACAGGAAGTGTCTCGTCGAGACGAGGACCTATCTCGTCGAGACACTTATGTGTCTCGTCGAGACAGGCCTTGTCTCGCCGAGACGCTTTTGTGTCTCGTCGAGACAAGTGCCAAAATGGGACAGAACTTTGGTTTTTATCCATTTTGGTCCCTGGGCTTCCGAAATATGCTCTAATGGTCCCTGGCGAGTCCCAAAAGTGCTCCGACGGTCCCTGAATTGTCCAGAATTGCTCCAAAAGGCTCGGTCTGGTTCGGGAATGCTCAAATAGGCCTAAAAACACCTGAAAACACAGAAAATGATATAAATAACAGAAATTACTAATTCTAACTAAAAGACAACAAAACAATAATAAAACTGAAAGGAAATAAAGCAAAAGGAAGCTAAAAGGGGCCTAAAAACCCTATACAAATGGGAGCTATCAACCTCCCCACACTTGAATCTTGCTTGTCCTCAAGCAAGACAGAATCTAAAGCAGAGAAAAATCAACAAATAGCTCCCTTACAAAAACAAGAATCTACTACACTTTATTATTCACAACAGTTCAGACTATTCATTTTGCAATTAAAAACATAATGAACCCCAGACGAGTCTCCAAAACTGATTAATTGGTTTTATCAATCAACACTTCATGAAAACGAAGGAAAAGGACTAAAATTGATAGCTCACAAGTGGTCACTCTAACGCTCAAGTGTTTGGGTGAAATTTTTTTTGTAAACGCTCTACATTTAATTGCACAAAGTGGTCACATTGGGATTGCATCATCCATCCGGTCAAAATTAATGCATTAAAATTAAACAAAATCATAGGTCTTTAAAGGGTTGTAACATTGGCTAAGGGTTGGGGTAGGAAAAATGGAATTTATAGGCAAAAAGTTAATGACTCAAATAGTAAAAAAATTTACAAAAAGGACAAATTTTCAGCATTAGGGAGCTATAAACCACCTCCCCACACTTAAAATCTTGCTTGTCCTCAAGCAAGTCGAAATCTAAAAGGGACACGTTTTCCGCTATGTAAAAGAAGGTTTAAGCTCAAGGTTGTGTTTGTGAATCAGTGAAGTATTCGGGAGGCAACTAAAAATATAAACACGTCTTTTATCCTTTCCTCTATTTTATTGTTTTTTTTTTGATTTGGTTTTTAACCTTTTTTTTTTTGGATAGAGGGGATAAAGAGTGAAAATCAAATGGGTAATGGTTGCTTCTTCTATTAAAATTACAACCTTTTAATGATTGCTAGCGAGAATTTGAAGGAGATGTGTGTCTAAGGATTTATCAAAACTAAATTGAGTCAATTAACTTGGGTGAGAAATGGTATTTAAGAAAGCTAAGGTTTGTAACAGGGTTGATCAAAGAAAGGGGTAAAAGGCTCAAAGGGGCTTATCTAGTGGAATTGTTAAGGGATTTTGGCTAAACAAAAAAAAAAAATAGGCTAAATTTCACAAAGGGCTATACCTAGGTTGCCTAATCATTTCAAGTTTAATAGAAACACAAAAGTCAACCAGTGTTGGATGCAATTCCTATGAGCACAAAGACAATAAATGTAATCTCACACCTAAGAGATCAATTATTCCTAATCATGAGTCTAAAATATTGATCTTTATGGCTCTAACTCACAATTCAAGGGTTATTGGTATCAATCCTAGCCTCAACTAACGTTCCGTTCCATGTCAATTTTAGGCAAATAATACTCTTTGGAGACTCAAACGTTGTTCAAGATTTTTCGCATGCATAAATTTCATTTAGAATGTGCAAATTTTTAAGCGCATTGTCAACTGTATTACGGGATAGCTAAATGTATCAACTTCAACTGCCTAGGATTCTTTTTATTCCTAGAATTAAAAAGCAAACGAAAACAAAAGGCATTAAATCCTAAAATTAAAACAAAAACATGCAACCTAATATAAAAACAAAAAGAAATTAAAAACATGCAAATGGCAGAATCAAAAATCATCATATCCTAGTATCTCCTCCTCACACTTACAACATGCATTTACTTCCATCATTACATAAAAGTAAAACATAAAGTGCAGAAAAGAAATAGGATAGAAAAACTCCCTCAGGGGTGGCTTGTCAATCCAACCCCGACTTTCCGATGCTAAATTTTCAATTCCAAGCTGCAGTCCTGAAAATTAATCCGGCGTCGGTGAGTATTCCGATTAGAGGGTTCTGCCAATAGAAAAAAAAAACAAACATAAGAATAGAAGAAAACAAAAGAAAAAGAAAAAAGAGAAAAAAAACGTTAATTCAAATTTTTTTTTTAAATAGAAAATAAAAAATAAAAAATAATTTTTTTTTGGTGTGTCTCGCCGAGATGAACAGTGTCTCGGCGAGACGACATGAATTTTTTTTTTTTTTATTAATAAAAAAAAAATTTTTTTTTTTGTGTCTCGCCGAGATGAACAGTGTCTCGGCGAGACGACACGAGATTTTTTTTTTTTTTTTTGAAAAACCCAAAATTTTTATTTTTTTTATATATATATACATATCTAAACAATTATCTTAACCTATTCAATTTACATAGATTATAATCGAAATAGTCCCGGCAACATTTAATCAAAAACTTGATGGTGTTGTTGTCGGGTATTTCGAAATATAATCTAATTATAAATAAAATAGTTCCAAGCAAATTTAATCTAATTATAATCAAAATAGTCCCCGGCAACGGCGCCAAAAACTTGATGCTCGTAAAGTATATAGCAGTTAATAGGACACGCGTATCCTATCGCAACAAGTAATAAAGTGCTAAGCACGAGATCGAACCACAAGGACTATTCATTATAACTAGCAAATCTACCTAGAATGATCTAATTGTTTAGAGGGTTGGATAAATATTGGGTTTTTTAATAACTAATTAAAGCAATAAACATAACAAAATAAAGTGAACAATTGACAGGGTAGAAGGTGAATTAATGGATGACACAACCTAGGCTGAGGAATCCTTTGATTAAATCCTATGTATGGGTTCAGGGGGTTCAGATTTGTGTTTTACCAGTGATTGAAGGTAATTGCCCTAAGTGAAAGACTAATATGATCAGTATTGTCCTTCCTATTCACATGCATTCGGGTGACGGCTTGATTATGCATATACCCTAGGTCATGCAAAGCATTAGGTTTATTGACAATTAAGGCTAAAGCCGTAGCCCAGCCACAAAGCCTCATTCCTAATGGTCTCTAGCGAAGTCAGATTTACACAGGTTCGGTATAAACGATTCCGTGGTCAGGTTCTCATCTATCTATAATCCTATTTAATGTCAGGGTAATAGGCATTAGGCACATTATATACATAAACAGGCTAGTTGATCATTATCAATGTTCATTCTAGCATAAATCCTGTTCCTAACAATATCTAGGCATTAAGCATGCATAAACTGATCAATCAAAGGTCCTAGATCCCTAATCATACATATTCATATAATCAATTTCATCCCCATCCCAAATTGGATGGAGATCAGTTCATAGACAAACCAATCATAGCAATAGGAAAATAGGAATAATGGAAAAACATCTTCAATTGAATATAATCGTAAAAGATAAAAGGGAAAGAGAGAAATCTAGAACCCGTTTTGCCGATTCTGATTACAAAAATAGAAGATGCGGAACTTCTCCCATCAATTGTTCTTGAATAAAATAAAATAAAAAGGAATTAAACCTAATCTAGAAAGCAAGGAAATAAAAAGCTAAAACTTCTACATTATGGCGGCTCCTAATGAATCTGTCCCCGAATAACTGAGAGGAGCTCCCTATTTATAGAGATAGGGCGAAACCCTAGTGTCTCCGGGGGTACAAAGGTCGTTTTCTATATTAACAGGGGATTTTGGGGCATAATAGTTCGACATTCCAGCAAGGGAGAGGCGTTTTTGTGCCCCTCCCGCCTCGTCTCGTCGAGACAGGAAGTGTCTCGTCGAGACGAGGACCTGTCTCGTCGAGACAGGCCTTGTCTCGCCGAGACGCTTTTGTGTCTCGTCGAGACAAGTGCCAAAATGGGACAGAACTCTGGTTTTTATCCGTTTTGGTCCTTGGGCTTCCGAAATATG
The DNA here is from genome assembly GCF_963576675.1 of Euphorbia lathyris. NCBI lineage: Eukaryota > Viridiplantae > Streptophyta > Magnoliopsida > Malpighiales > Euphorbiaceae > Euphorbia > Euphorbia lathyris. Next base: position 62,262,511 of record NC_088910.1, on the reverse strand, counting down.
CTCTAATGGTCCCTGGCGAGTCCCAAAAGTGCTCCGACGGTCCCTGAATTGTCCAGAATTGCTCCAAAAGGCTCGGTCTGGTTCGGGAATGCTCAAATAGGCCTAAAAACACCTGAAAACACAGAAAATGCCATAAATAACAGAAATTACTAATTCTAACTAAAAGACAACAAAACGATAATAAAACTGAAAGGAAATAAAGCAAAAGGAAGCTAAAAGGGGCCTAAAAACCCTATACAAATGGGAGCTATCAGAAATCTCAGGAGTTAGGATCCTAGCTCACTAAAGGATTTGTGAAATTCTTCGAATTAATATGGAGGGCTATTAATTTGGCAAAATAGTGGGAGCAATCTAAAATAAACTAAAAGGCCTATAATTTTAGATTGATATACTTTAAAGCAAATGAATAACATACGTTTACTCTTTCTCACTCTCAGGTTTAATTAAACACTCTTAAAATCATGACTAAAACCAATCTACAAAACATTCTTACCGATAACAAGTTGAACGGTTCAAACTTCACCGACTGGTTTCGTAACCTCAAAATTGTTTTGAAGTTCGATAAGATAGAGTATGTACTTGATACATCGATACCCCCTATCCCTGCTGATGATGCTCCCATTCAAGAAATTGATGCTTACCAGAAGCACAAAGCTGATGATGATCATGCGGGATGCATCATACTTGCATCGATGACACCGGAATTACAAAGGCAACATGAGGAAATGGATGCCTATTCCATCATCATGCACCTTAAGGAACTGTTTGGGAAACAGAGTAGGTGCGAACGCTACGAGATATCCAAGTTACTATATCGTAGCAGGATGCAAGAGGGCACATCCGTGATGACACATTGTGTCAAGATGATTGGCTATATTACCAAACTTTCTAGTATTGGATTCGCGATGGATAACGAACTAAGCATATACTTAATTCTCCAATCCCTCCTAGAGAGTTATTCACAGTTCATTATGAACTATCAGATGAATGACTTGCAAACCTCTCTTGAAGAGCTTGCAAATATGCTCAAGTCAGTTGAGCCCAATATGAAAAAGGACAAGGCAATATCAGCTCTTGTTATAGAGGGATCAAAGAAAAGGAAGGGGAACTTTCCCAATCCTAAATATCCCAAGAAAGGCAAGGGAGCCATACCCGCTAGAGCTAAGGGAAAGGAAGTGAAGAAGCCCAAAGGAGAGTGCCACTTCTGTGGTAAAGACGGGCATTGGAAAAGGAACTGCAAGGAGTACCTAGCCTCCCTCAAGAAGGGAAAAGGCAGTGCTTCAACATCTGGTATGTTTTATATTGAAATAAATACAGTTTCACAGTCTGAATCTTGGGTACTTGATACCGGATGCGGATCTCATATTTGTACAAATATGCAGGAACTAAATCGGACTAGGGAACTGAAGAAAGGAAGCATAAACTTGCGAGTAGGAAATGGAGCAAGAGTTGCTGCCCTCGCAATTGGAGATTATGTTTTAAATTTGCCCTCTGGGCTTGTAATAGAATTAAGGAACTGTTTATACGTTCCACAAATGTCTCATAACATTATTTCTATTAGCCGTCTTGTTGACGACGGTTTTCATATTTCAATAAAAGACAAACATTGCGATTTTTATAGAGATTCGATTTTCTATTTTTTAGGAATATCACAAAATGGGATTTATGTGTTAGATGACAAAATTTCTATTTTCGCAATTGATATCAAAAGACATAAGATAGATAATTCAACTTACTTGTGACATTGTCGTTTAGGCCATATAAACAAAAGACGCATGCTTAAGCTACATCAAGATGGGCTTATAAATTCAATTGATCCTGAATCATTGGAAACATGCGAAGCATGTTTAAAAGGTAAAATGACAAAGACACCCTTTAGCAATAAAGGTGAACGTGTATCAGACACTCTAGGACTCATTCATTCGGATGTATGTGGTCCTATGTCAGTCTAAGCAAGAGGAGGATTCAGATACTTCATAAGCTTCATAGACGACCATACCCGATATGGTTATATCTACTTGATGAAGCACAAGTCTGAAGCTTTTGAGAAATTCAAATGCTTCAAGAATGAAGTAGAAAATCAATTAGGAAAGAAAATAAAGACACTTCGATCCGATCGAGGTGGCGAATATCTTTCAGATGATTTTCTGAATTATCTAACTGAATGTGGGATATGCTCACAATGGACACCTCCCTATACACCACAACACAATGGTGTATCCAATAGGAGGAACCGTACCCTACTAGATATGGTACGATCCATGATGAGCATAGCATTACTTCCAAAGACATTCTGGGGCTATACCTTAGAAACTGCCCTCTTCACCCTAAATCGAGTACCAACTAAATCCGTTAGTTCCACACCATATGAATTGTTCATTGGTAGGAAACCCGTGTTCTCATTCATGAGAGTATGGGGTTGTTCAGCATATGTCAAATGCATTGCATCCGACAAACTAGATTCTAAATCTGATAAATGTTTCTTCGTTGGATACCCTAAGGAAACTGTGGGATATTACTTCTATCATCCAGATGATCAGAAAGTAATAGTATCCAAGCACGTAACCTTCTTAGAGAAAGAGTTTCTCGAAGACACAGAAAAGGGAAGCATGATTGAACTTGATGAAGTTTATGAACAAGAAACACCAACTGAAACAATAGAAGCGGTCGAGGAACCCGATGCAGTCCCATTAGATGAGACTCAAGTGCCACCCCTTTGTAGATCACAAAGAGTTCGTGAACTCCCTATTAGATATGGTTTTCTAGTGGGAGATAATGATGAGGTTCCCGTGTTAGACGACGAACCCGAAAACTACGAAGAGGCTCTTAACAGTCCAGATTCTAAAGCATGGCTTGAAGCTATGGATTCTGAGATGGATTCCATGTACACCAACCAAGTGTGGACTTTGGTTGATCCACCCGAAGGGATAAAACCCATTGGGTGCAGGTGGATCTTCAAAAGGAAGATTGACATGGATGGAAAGGTTAGCACCTACAAAGCTAGGTTAGTAGCGAAAGGATATCGTCAGAAGCAAGGGATTGATTATGACGAAACTTTCTCTCCTGTGGCTATGTCCAAATCAATCAGAATAATGCTTGCTATTGCCGCTCACTACGATTACGAGATTTGGCAAATGGATGTGAAAACAGCTTTCCTAAACGGAAACCTGCTTGAGGATGTATATATGATGCAACCTGAAGGTTTCATATCAAAGGATGCAAACAAGGTTTGCAAACTTCAGAGATCCATTTATGGACTCAAGCAAGCATCTAGAAGCTGGAACAAGCGTTTTGACGAAACCATAAAATAATTTGGTTTCGAACAAAATTGCGAAGAAGCTTGCATTTACAAGAAAGCAAGTGGGAGCTCTGTAGCATTTCTGATATTATATGTGGACGATATATTATTAATGGGAAATGACATAGCTCTACTACAGTCGGTAAAAGTTTGGTTATCTGGTAACTTCTCAATGAAAGACCTCGGTGAAGCAGCTTATATACTTGGTATAAAGATCTACAGAGATAGATCAAGAAGACTGCTTGGTCTTTCATAGGCTACATACATCGAAAAGGTGCTAAAGCGGTTTAGCATGCTTGAATCGAAACAAGGTAACTTACCCATGCTACATGGAGTAAAGTTAAACAATCATCAATGTCCTAAAACCGATGATGATAAGAAGCGCATGGCTGTAGTCCCGTATGCCAGCGCAATCGGTTCGATTATGTATGCTATGCTATGTGTTAGGCATGAAATTGACTAAGTTTAACTTAATATATATAAGGGATTTGGGTGTTATTTATGCTATATTGCAAAGAATAAGGACTGATTAATGTCTTTATACAGATTAGTAAAGATAAATGCTAAACATGCTGGAAACAGCTTGTTTCGCTTCGGCCAAAGAGGAGTGGAGCCTTCCTTATGTCCAGCGGTCAAACGCTGGATTATCCAATGATGGACAGCGACAAATCAGAGGTGGCAGAGGCAGAGACAGAGCAGCAGGTGGAGAAGTGTAGATGCGGTATTACCGAAAGAAGCATGATGACAAGAAGTATCAACCCTTGAGTGTTCAAGGGTCAAAAAGGATCTTTAATCATTTTAGTTTATTTTGTTTTAGTTTTTAGTTGACTTATTTTTCTGGAAGGGTACGAAGGTTGCACCAATTTTGCCACTGTCTTTCTCCTTTAAGTAGGCGTAGCAATGGAAAGATAGGGAGTTCAGAATTTTAGTAATTTTTAGGAGTAGAATAGTTGTCTGTAGAAAGAAAGAAAAGAGATCTCGGATGGAGTCTCTTAAGGTCTCAAGAACTACCGATTACTCACTGCTCGATATGAGTGAGTAGTCTATTTTGAACGGGCACGGCCAGGCCGAGCCGATAATGTAAGTTTCACATCGTTTTTAATGAATATTTAGTATTTTGCCAATGCTGTGATTGATGAGGATTTAACTTTCATGCCTTGGCATTTATGCATGTGTTAGATGGATGTTAGGACACTGCTTACATCTTCACTGATATCTCTATTAATCTCCCAACCTCGAAGCTGACCAGCTAGATGGTTGTACCAAGGGTTTTCTTAATCAGAAATGCAGTTTCGTTCTTAATGCAAGAAAGAACGTATCTTTAGGACGCTAAAGGGTCTAGTAAATCTTAGGAACTTAAGAACACACGAAAGTTGATTTAAGCTCGCATAAAAACTGATACTTTGGCTTCATTGGCATTATCTTGTATTCATTAGAATGTTGTGAGGCTTTGCACAACCTGTTCGGCAGTGTCGAGCCTGTTCTATTTTCTAAATCATTACTAAGTTATCTTATTTCTTACTGTGTCAGCCCTCTTGCATCTTACAAAACCAACATCACACAATCAAATTAAAAAGGAGAAAACATGTTTGACCCACACGCTGTTTAGCAACAATTTCTGTTATACATTTGAATCTCAATCCCTATGGAGACGATACTTAACTTATCACTTTATTACTTGTATCTAGTGCACTTGCTAGAGTCTCATTTGAGGACAACAAGTTTTTGGCGCCGTTGCCGGGGATTGAAAGCAACAAAATTTATCTGAAATTTCTATGAAACAGGGTGTTTTTAATCCGTTTGCTAAGGCGTGCAGGAAATAAAGAAGTTCTTAACCTGTTTATACATAGAACTGGACCTCCTATTTTTCCTATCGATCTCGAGTTAGAGAGAATGTGTAGATGAAACAGAGCGGGAGCTCGACGTGCTAGACAGAGAGAAAGACAACGAGAGAGAAGAATGGCTGGAAGGGTACCACCCGAACAACCAGTTCAACCAAATCAAGAAGAAGAAGGAGAGAATAACAACCCTCCTGTTATGCGAATCAGAGATTATTCGAGGCCAACCACCGAGGGACATTCCTCATGTATCGTGTTACCCAACGAGGGGAACAACATGTTCGAAGTAAAGGGGTCCATGATACAAATGATCCAGGCCTCCGTACAATTTAATGGGTTTCAATCTGAAGATCCAAATGGGCATATTCAAGAATTCATCACGAGTTGTTTTTGATGATGTGTTCAGATTGAAGCTGTTTCCTTTTTCCCTGAGGGATAAAGCTAAGAACTGGCTAAGAAATTTACAGCCATGAACAATCACAAGTTGAGAAGAGATGGCGCGAGCTTTTCTGATGAAATATTTTCCACCACGACAAGCCATCAAACTGAGAAATGAAGTGTCTCGGTTCATACAAGAAGAGGATGAGTCGCTGGCAGAAGCCTGGGAAAGGTATAAAGAGTTATTGAGAAGGGTGCCAAATCATAGTATCCCTATGTGGATGCAAGTGCAAAATTTCTACAATGGTGTGACCAACATTTACAAGATTCAAATCGAATCCATTGCTAACGGTAAACCAGAAGATCTTGAGCCACAGGCTTTGTATGACCTTATTGAGAAGGTAGTCAGCATAAGTTACAACTGGCACTCAGCCAGAAGTGAAGGGAAGAAGATGGGAAATGATGATGTTGTGTCGAAACTAACAAGTCGGGTAGAACAGCTTGCTCGACAGCTGGGAAAGATCAACGTGTCTTCAATCCACAATGAACCACCATTCAATGACATTTGTGATTTTTTCGGAGGAGCTCATTTCAACATAAATTGTCCCAGAGTTAAGCAAGGAAAGGACACACATGCTGAATGTGACTACGCAGGGTATAATCAAAGGAACCAGCCTAACCGTTATTCAAACACGTACAACTCTGAAACCAGGAACCATCCAAATTTTGGATGGACAGGACAACCAGACCAGCTGGGACAACCACGGTATCAAGACCAGCCAAGGTATCAACAACAGCAAGGAGGACAGTACCAACGACAACCTCAGCAGCAATACAAGCAACATGTGCCACAAAAGGAAGATGTCGAACCAAATATGAAAACAATGATGATGCAGTTCATGAAACAGACACAGGCGTCGATCAAGAATCTGGAGACACAAGTTCACTAGATAGCTGCATCCACGTCAAAAGGAAAGGGAATAATGCCAAGCAACACAGAGCCAAATCCTAAAGGCGACGTCATGGCAATCACCCTTAGGTCTGGTAAGGAAACTCAACCAATTATTTTGACTGATAAGAATGCTGAGTGTGTAGGAACGTCCAAGGAAGCTGAAGGGGAGCAGGAACAGGCCGTTCCCAGTAATGACGAAACAAGGAAGGCAAACTGCACAAGTAAGCCGGACCAAGAGGGGGGAGAAAGAATGTATAAACCACCACCGCCGTATGTTCCACCTGTGCCATATCCAACGCGTCTAATCAACAAAAAGCTGGAAGAGCAGAATTCGAAAGTGTTGGATACCTTAAGGAAGTTACACATCAACATTCCTTTCGTAGAAGCATTGGCACAGATGCCGACATACGCCAAATTCCTCAAAGACATTCTGTCGAACAAAAAGAAGTTGGAGAACATTTCCATGATACAACTCAACAGAGATTATTCGTCAATACTCCAAAATAAGCAGCAGCTGCCCAAGAAACTAAAAGATCCAGGGAGTTTTTCGATTCCTTGTTCAATTGGAAAGCTAAATATTGAAAATGCACTATGTGATCTAGGAGCTAGCATAAACCTCATGATGTATTCTGTATATGCAAAACTTGGATTAGGGGAACCCCAACCTACTCGTATGTCTATTCAATTAGCGGATCGTTCAGTATGCTATCCTAGGGGGGTTGTGGAAGACGTGCTAGTCAAAGTAGGGAAATTTATTTTGCCCGTTGATTTCATTATAATGGACATTGATGAAGACTTGCATGTTCCTATCATCCTAGGTAGACCATTTTTAGCCACAGGCAGGGCATTGATAGACGTAGGCGAGGGACAATTATTTTTAAGAATTAATGGGGAAGAAGTCATCTTTAAGATGAACGAGGCAATGAGACGTGCAAATAATAATGATGACACATGTTGTTTCTTGGATGATTTTCAAAGTGTTTCTACTTTGCAGGAACATGACACTTTAGAAACTTTATTGGGAGAAGAGGTGAACATATGCGAAGGAACAGGCTGTTCCATTGAATCCAGCTTACCGGCACCTCCTTTTGATCCTACTATTCCTACTCATCAAGAACCACCGGAGATACCAACTGTGCCGGTGACTAAACCGGAATTGAAACCGTTGCCTACACACCTCGAGTATGCATTCCTTGAACCACCCAGCGGAAGTCCGGTCATCATATCCTCAAAGTTAACTCCTGATTAAAAGGCGCAACTCATGGCGGTTTTGCGAAGAAACAAGGATGCAATCGCATGGAAAATCGATGACATAAAAGGAATTAGTCCTGCAGTCTGTGTTCACAGAATCTTGATGGAAAAGGAGCACAAACCAACTGTCCAACCGCAATGAAGGCTAAATCCCCATATGAAGGAGGTTGTGAGAAAATAAGTGATCAAGCTTCTCGATGCTGGCATTATTTACCCAATATCTGATAGTGTGTGGACAAGCCCTGTTCACGTTGTGCCAAAGAAGGGAGGAACAACAGTAGTCCTCAACGAGAAAGACGAGTTGGTGCCCACAAGAACGATTACAGGGTGGAGAGTTTGTGTTGATTACAGAAAGCTCAATGAAGCCACGAGGAAGGATCATTTCCCTTTGCCCTTCATTGATCAGATGCTGGAGCGGTTAGCAGGATATGCTTTCTATTGTTTTCTCGACGGATATTCAGGATACAACCAAATCGCAATTCGTAGTGAGGACCAAGAAAAGACAATGTTCACATGTCCATATGGGACTTATGCTTACAGAAGAATTCCATTCGGGTTGTGCAACGCTCCAGCCACTTTTCAGCGATGTATGATGTCCATTTTTCATGATATGGTGGAGTGGACCGTAGAAATATTCATGGACGACTTCTCGGTTTATGGAAACTCTTTTGATAGCTGTCTAAACAACCTCGAAGCTGTGCTTGTGCGATGCAAGGAAACTAACTTGGTCTTAAATTGGGAGAAGTGCCACTTCATGGTCACGGGAGGAATTGTCCTTGGGCATAACATTTCAGAGAAAGGGATGGAAGTGGACAAAGCTAAGGTAGAGGTGATAGAAAAGCTAGCTGTGCCTACCAATGTAAAAGATGTGCGAAGTTTTCTGGGGCACGCAGGGTTTTATCGCAGGTTCATCAAAGACTTTTCAAAGATTGCGCTTCCTTTGTCGGCTTTACTTCATAAGGAAGCCGAATTCTCTTTCGATGCAAATTGTGTGAAGGCATTTGAGCTCTTAAAGACCAAGCTGATCAACTCGCCTATACTGGTAGGACCTGACTAGGAGCAACCTTTTGAAATGATGTGCGACGCAAGCGATACTTGTGTGGGAGATATTCTTGGACAAAGGATTGAGAAGAAGTTCCGGCCTATTTACTATGCAAGCAAGACATTAAACGAGACCCAACAGAATTATACAACTACCGAGAAGGAACTTCTTGCAGTTGTGTATGCATTCGACAAATTCAGACCCTACTTAGTGATATCCAAGGTTGTTGTGTATGCTTCAAGAGTTTGATCTAGAAATAAGAGATAAAAAGGGAACGGAGAATGTCGCAACTGATCATTTGTCAAGGATTGATCACCAAGGCAGTCAGGAACAACCAGAGATTGTTGAAAGGTTTCCAGACGAACATCTATACACTGCACAATCTGCGCCATGGTTTGCCGATATTGCCAATTACCTAGCAAGTTCGCTCAAGCCTCACAAACTGTCCACTAATCAGAGGAGAAATTTTTTTGCTGAAATTAAATATTACTTTTAGGATGACCCTTATCTTTTCAGGTTGTGTGCGGATCAAATTATTCGAAGATGTATATCGCAAGAAGAGGGACAGGATGTTCTAAGCCACTTTCATTACCGTGAAGCTGGAGGACACCATAGCGCTAGCAGAACTACAGCTAAGGTTCTTCAATCAGGTTTTTTCTGGCCAACACTTTTCAAAGATGCCCATCTGTTCGTTAGCACTTGCAATGAGTGCCAGCGAACGGGAAACATCTCGTCTAGGAATGTTATGCCCTTTAACAACATAGTTGTGTGCGAATTTTTTGACATATGGGGCATAGATTTTATGGGTCCATTCCCTACATCCTTAGGAAATAAATATATCTTAGTTGTTGTGGATTACGTGAGCAAGTGGGTTAAAGCAATGGCTAGTCCCACCAATGATGCCTGTGTGGTAGTAAAATTCCTGAAAAGGCTGTTTGCCAGATTCGGTGTCCCACGAGCGATCATTAGTGATCAAGGAACCCACTTTTCCAATGCCAAATTCGAAAAGCTGATGGGAAAGCTTGGAGTCTCTCACAGAATTGCCACTCCTTACCATCCACAAACAAGTGGACAGGTAGAGATTTCCAATCGTGAAATCAAAAGAATTTTAGAAAAAACTGTCGGCAATTCTAGGAGAGACTGGGCGAACAAGCTTGACGATGCTCTTTGGGCATATAGGACTGCCTATAAAACACCAATTGGAATTTCTCCGTTTAGATTGTTATATGGAAAATCTTGTCACCTTCATGTTGAAATGGAACACAGGGCCTTCTGGGCGTTAACTTTCTTAAATTTTGAGCAACAGGCTGTTGGAGATTAGAGAAGACTTCAACTCTGCGACATGGAAGAGTTCAGGTTGTTCTCATATGAGAATGCCGTGAATTACAAAAACAAGACAAAGCTGTGGCATGATAAAAAAACTCCATACAAAAACATTACAAGAAGGTCAGAGAGTCCTCATGTACAACTCAAGACTCAGGTTGTTTCCTGGGAAGCTAAAGACAAGATGGACGGGACCTTATATGGTGCATAAGTTGTTTAATCATGGAGCGGTTAAGATTGGCAAGGAAGGTCAGGAACCTTTCAAAGTGAACAGGCAGAGATTAAAACCATATCTAGAGAATGATCACACAAGGAAGATTGATACTGTTCATTTCTAAGACCCCCCAAGCCAGTAAAAGCACAAACAGGGTGTTCGCTACAAACACCAATTGTAGCACAAGTAATTTTGCATTTTAATTATTTTAATTTAGTTAAATAGTGTCAATTGTAGTAGAGTCATTTAACGTAGAACTGTGATTCGTAATAGGTATCTCATGAACAGGCACAGTGGTAAAACTCAAACCTTTTCCTAAAGGTGTAGTTTTACAAATGTACCTGTTCCGTAGGGGAGCAGTATCTTGGGAAAATTGGGCGGCAAAAACAAAAAGAAAAAAAATAATATAAGTCAAAAAAAGTAGAGACGTCCAATCCTATCCCCATAGGCACTCATCTCGCTTGTCTTCCTCGATGAAATCAAACGGATAGGGAGCAATTAATTCGAAATTTAAATCGTGACCGTTTGTCACCCTTGATCCTATTTCGAATGAACATGCCGTTTTGCCAATCTACCCAGGTGGCGTCCTCTGAATCGACCTCATAATGATAGATTGGCAACGAGACGTTTCTGCTCTCCCTACTTAAGAGCTCTGCTTCATTACGGTCATTCACTTACTGTATTTTTCTTTCTTTCTTTTCCTTTTCTTTTCTTCGTTTGATCTTTTCATTTAGACATTCCATGCTCTGTGCCCTTTACCACTAGGAAACATTATTTAAACTCGAGCACAGCATGAGAACCCGTGGTTCAGGAAAACACGTAAAAGTTGAGGGCTCATCCAAGAAAGAAAAAGCGAAGGGGAAGATGATGGAGCCTAATACTATAGCCTTCGTTCCAGACGAGAAACTGGTGAAGAAACTGTCCCAATTCAAAGACGCAACCGTACAAGCTTACTACGAGGAGCTGGCTAAGCTGGATTTCGGACCCATCCGAAAAGTTTGTTGGGAAACCCTAAAGCGGCTAAAGCTTGATACTAGCGTGCGCGCACTCATGGAGGCAGGCCACTTTGGATGCTTCTTTGAGATGAAGGAACTTGCCTATCGGGAACTGACACTCGAGTTCTTGGCCACTTTTAAGCACAACGTGGAGATAACCGATCCTGAGGAAGAGGGAAAGTTCAGCTTTCGACTCATGGGTCACTCCCAGAGGCTGTCGCTCAACCTATTCAACCAGATGTTAGGTGCTGCCGATGACGATGACCTTGAATCGGAAAGCTACAAAAAGGCATTCACCAAGACGCAAGATGTCTTTGACCCTACGGCTTTCTGGGAGTCAATTTCCGGACAAAAATAATATGTTTCTAGTGTACGGAGAAGGGGATCTGAAAATAGAAGGATTTTCAGATGCAAGTCATCTCACAGATGAGAATGATTTTAAATCCCAACCAGGATACCTATTTATCTTAAATGGGGGTGCGGTCAGCTGGAAGAGTTCCAAGCAAGGAAGCATAGCTTTCTCTACGACCGAGTCAGAGTATATCGCTGCTGCGGAAGCAGCAAAGGAAGCGGTTTGGATTAGGAAGTTCATTACTGAACTTGGTGTGGTGCCTAACATTGTAAATCCCATTACACTGTACTGTGATAACAATGGAGCCATTGCGCAAGCAAAGGAACCACGGTCTCATA